>NC_044062.1:27353673-27653673 GCF_902167405.1 Gadus morhua
CTGATAGGGAACTCTTCCTGCGTCTCATCCTGGGTTCATTTTACAATGTGTTGCATTAGATGCAACACATTGTAAAGTGAAAGCGATACAAATATCAGCCCTCATTTTTTATGTGCCC
This sequence comes from Gadus morhua, assembly GCF_902167405.1. Taxonomy (NCBI): domain Eukaryota; kingdom Metazoa; phylum Chordata; class Actinopteri; order Gadiformes; family Gadidae; genus Gadus; species Gadus morhua. Next base: position 27,353,792 of record NC_044062.1, read on the forward strand.
CTGAGGCCAACATGTAATGCAACACACGATTGTAGGGCAGACTTTAATTCAGATACAATATGATGAAACTATTTCCAATAATTATAATAACACTTCATAAAATATGTCTTATTATTATCAGTAGTATCTTACTTCTTACTACTATATAATAGCAGGCAGGGGCGATTCTAGGTTCTGACTTTTGGGGGGGCTGAACCCCAGGAAGCCACAGGGGTCTATGAAGTAAATAAAGTCCAAAAAATTGTTATTCCACAACCTTTATATCTATCTTAATTACTATGCTGTTGTATGCCTAAGCCAATAGCTGCCAATGTCAGCTGAAAAATGCAGTTCTGAACCACTAAAGTGATGAAAGGAAAAAATACTGTTTGGATGAAGGAATAATCCATGGATGTGAACTGTACAAACAAATTTGAGGCATATAAAATTTCCTTTGTGTAAGTTTCACTCAAAAATGACCATATTTTCCCTTTTTTATATTTACACAGTTAGTGAAACACATTGGTTAAACATGTAGGCTACTAGATCAATAATATGAGAAACATACCACTTTTTCGGGAGCACTAAATTATGTCACCTAAGTTTCATGGACCAATACAATTTTATAAATTGTATCAACATACATGTTGATTAATGTATGTTTATGCAAAAAAAGTACAACATGTACTAGCCTAATCCTATGATTAACAGACCACTATTTCGGGAGCACTAAACTATGTTGTCTCACTTTCAGGGACTAATACATTTTTATAAATCTTCTGATGCAAAAAAATCTTTTTGTCCTGATGCAAAAAAAAAAGGTGCTAATTTTCAGTAAAAATCTAAAAACAGGCATTATTTTATCGGCTGAGGGCGTTTTCATTGCCAACGTGAGCTAATCAACAAGTAGGCCTAAAACATGTTCTAGAACAGTGATTCTCAATAATTTTCTGTCATTCCCCCCTAACTATTTCCAACATCAGTTTCCTAACTCAATTTGTAACATTTAAACAAGACTGCTAAGTCTGTGTGAATATCAAAACAGAGAAACAACAGCAAATGATTCACTGGGGTTTGCATTTAATTTAAAATATTTTTAAACAGTAAACATTGGTCACTTGTCAGCCTCATCAGCTTATTCCCTTTCAAAAAAAATATTTCAAGCATCAATAAAGACACCAAATCCCTCGGTCATGACTCTGTAAGATCAAAATTCTTGTAAAACTTCTGACCCTTGGTATTATGTTTATTTAAAAAAAGTAACTTATTAAAATAAATAAATAAATAAGTCCTGTCTGCTGCTCGTGCCCCCCCCCCCCCCCCCGACACCTTTTATCAGCTGAGGGCGTTTTCATGAGTCTCATAGTATTGTGGTACTTGTTGATTAGCTCAGTTGTTATGGCAATGAATACGCCCTCAGCTGATAAAATAATCCCAGCGTTTTTTTTCAACTGAAAATTAGCACCCATGTCCACTTTTTCTGCTCCTTGCACCTTATCATGCTTATCATGCTACGCAGCATTACAAGCCCCTGCCGACTAAAACATGAAGCAATTCAAGAGGAGGAATAGATAGAATCGCCTTCTGGTCAACTATCATTTAATACATCTAACAAATTATGTCCAGGTTTTAAAATGAATATTATTATTATTACCTGGTCATGTTATTACACAGCTGGAAATCTTGGATTTTCTGATAAAAACTAGCTAGCCTTTTTGACAGACAAAACAGCAGAAACTATTTTAGGTGCGCTCGTGCTGCATTTTTGGTTTTGTCAAACAGGAGACTCCCACCCACAAATCAGAGGTTAGAGATTACTGCAGGAAGGTTGCGCTTGATTTCACTACCCCATTTGAGCCTGTTAATTAGTGTATAACATCCATTCTCTCATTGCTTGTGTAAAAAAAAAGAGGTTGAATATGAGATTTGAGGACGAAACGATAGGGTGGGCTAAGGCAAGTTTTGGGTGGGCTCAAGCCCACACACACACAGCATGCACAGACGCACACACTGCACACACGCGCGCACACACACACACACACACACACACACACACACACACACACACACACACACACACACCACACACACATGCACACACGCACGCACACACACACACGTGCAGACACACACCGCACACACGTGCATGCGCGGACACAGACGTTGCAAGACAACGGCAAGATCGAAATAACAGCTACTCCGTCGACACGCTCCCCAGCTGAGACTTTACGTCTATAGACTATTTTGCCAAACCTTATTAGGTGAGTGCTGCATGCAGCTATTTTTCTTCGTAAAGGACAATTCCGGTATTTTGAACATTAAGCCCCCTTTCTGGTTTGTCTAGGATGAAATAGAATGGTTGACACTTGACACCAAAATGTTGGTCCTGTCTCGAGTATTTGGCTCATTTCAAATCGCCCCTGCCTGCTTCAAAATGGCTGGCTACGGGCATTCACATACCTGTCCGAAAAACGGGACTCTCTAAATCGACGCCACTTCGACCTGGGCGGGACTTTACGTCCTACGTCACTCGCTATGGGTGTGCATGTGTGCGCGTAGCCGTTTGTCTCAGGGATCTGTGCACGAACTCCCTTGCACTACACAGGATTACTAGCGTCAGTGTCGTACGCGATGGAGGGTGGTTGACATTCCTACACTCTGTGATGATGGGCTATATTTCTACAAATGACATGACGAAACAACACGAACTAAGCAAACATTAGACTATAGCCATACCAGATAACGCCATACCAGCTAACCCTAACTATTTCTATTAAACTCTGAACCACTTTGCAACAGGCAACTGTGTGTTGGTGTGTCTTATTGCTTCCCACGTCTGCGTCTGCATCTTTCCCACTCCTGGCTAATAGTTTCAGCTTTTGTACTGTGTATCAGAAATGATCACCCTGTACCACACTGCTGACTTGTTGATGTTTTGTGAGCACTCAGGCATTTCTCTAGGTATCTTAAGTTTCCTACTGGAGTCATCAAAACTTTGAACTTTGTTGTTGTAAGAAATGTTGTGTTGCAAAAACACTTTGTGTCTTACCCTTACCGTTACCCTAACCTTAACCCCAGTAACATTTATTCATCATAAACTACAAGTTACGCAAAATGGCATACAAAACATCCAGTCCAAAAAAGCTAGCTTCATTAAGGAATCGTACCCCTTATCCCCGCGTCAATGAGTTGTTCTCTGACCACTAACCCATCAGGTCTTAGTTCAAGAGTTAACCACTTGACAATCTTCAAACTTCGGTTGCCTAGAAATTGTAAAGACAGTGATGTGTGTACATTGTGCGAGTATCCGTCACTCGCGATGTGTGTGCAGTCCAAAATGAAAGAAAAAACCTTGCATCACTAGGGAATCGAACCCCCAATCATCAGTCTTTAAACGTTGGTCGTTGGTAACTGTAAACAAAGAGATCGCATTTTGTTTAACTGCTAACTAACAAACGGGTTTATGCGTTCACTGAACAAAGATTATGGAAATAAAAGACCACTTTTCCATCAGAAAAATCATCAGAACCGTTATTACCAACCCATAGACACTAAAAGCCAAAACCTTTCTCACATGCACACCCATCGCGAGTGACGGCTACGCGCACACATGCACACCCATAGCGAGTGACGTAGGACGTAAAGTCCCGCCCAGGTCGAAGTGGCGTCGATTTAGAGAGTCCCCCGAAAAACTACCCTAGACGTTCGTTTTAAGAAATGTGCATCTCAGCGAGTGGTTATTGGCGTTTGTTGATGTTCCAAATCAAGTATCGTGGCGAAATACAGTTTCTGTTGTGTTTTATTTGGCTTTTCAGATTTTTTTAATATTTTATACTTTTTAAGATATTCTACTTTTAAAATACTCTTTTTTACAATGGAAGTCAGCCGTCCGCCCATTCTCTGACACTTACTACTTCAGACTTCATAACTTGGTCAATTTTTTATCGTTAACCTTCGTTCAAAGGTTTAACAAATCGAGGCACTTGTATCTTCAATAATTTGAGCGTCCCGCAATGTCCCCCTCCCCCCTTCTGTCTGTTTTAACGGCCCGGCCGTCGACAAACTCTCCCAGGTAAGACGTTCTGTCTGGACTGTAGAAATTGCGATAAAAGAAGTGAAGAGACAATTTCTCACGTCGATAAGGCAACGGCAGGTCGATTATTTTATCATATGGAAATCATTAAATTTAAACATCGCGCCGACCGGCATATCAACAAAAAAGGTGACCTTAAAGAGGATCCCTATAACACAGAAAGAAAACATTTCAATAACACAATATAGTGATTTATGTCTATAGAGTCCACCACAAGTTTTTAATCTCAATGACGTATTCTTCTGGTAAAGAAACTAAAATAAATAATACATCTTAAACTCTCACGTCAGGTAGCCAATGTACATCCACATTCTTGCCCTCATACTCTCCCTTCTCCCACTCCCCCTCCCCCACACAAGCCTGTGCTTTATTTCACTATAGTTAGGTAGGTTGCTGCCTTAGCTGTTGTTACACTTAGTTTATTTCACTAAGGTGCTTCTGTAAATTAACACAATTTTCAGCTGTTATTATTATTATTATTATTCTTCAGGTAATGCAATTCAGCGTCTGTCAGTTTTCGATTTCAGCTTCCAGGTTTTTTAGCAGTGCACTTACATACACATACATTTGACCTTTCAGACTCTGCAGTTAAATTCCTTTTACATTTCTGCATTTTTTTCAATGCTTTGCACTTTTCATTCAGCTGTCAATTTATTTGTTTCAATTGTTATTTTTTTTCTCAGTTAAACACAGATATCAAATACATTTGTCCCAGTGTTTGTTATAAGTAAAATTAAGCAAAGAATACGTGCTCTTTCTCCAGTAATGCAGTCGTTTGCGACGCCTTTCTTTTTTATTGTTTTGTTTATTTGTTTCTAACGCAAGCTCCGATCTGTCATCGATCTTTGCTAAAGATTTTGTGGATGCAACGGAATATATGATGCATAATTTTAGCAACAATTAAAATGATCGCCTGTTCTGCCTCCATTTTGTCTGTGGTCAAACCAAAGCAAACTACAGTGACAGCGGCCGCACTTATCCCGCCCCTTGCAAGCCCACCCCCCTAAATCCCCCATTGATTCTACTGATGTCTAAACGACATTGATGTCCGCATATAAAGCATAAATTGTGAATCACCCTCATGGTCGAAACTCCTAATATACAAATGCGTCAATTTTTTTGGAAAACGGCTTATGCTTTCTTCATAATATATGGAGACAATTATTATGCTTGCTTCATTAAGTAATAGGTGAACCAAAATGTTATATGTTGTACCATTATAGGCAAAATTATATGATATTATGCGCTCAGAAATTATCGACTGGGGTTTCCACATTATAGCTATGGGTTCAATTACAACTAGAGGTTGAGCAAGCGCGACGCGCACGGAAAATCTAGTTATTATAATAGTTCAAACATAATTATATTGTAACGTTCACCCAACGGTGTGTCTCTGAAACGGGCCGGCCGACGTCCCTGTCTCCGCGGCCTTGTGGGGGATGCAGGCGCTTCAGCCCGGTGGGTGGGGCAACGCCCCTGTGCAGTGAAAGGTGTCTGTGGTGGGAAGGGGGAAGGAGGGATGTGAACAGGGGGGTTAGTCACTGGCTCTGAGGAAGTATGTGCAGGGGAAATGGGGCTTTGATAGGGCTCATGTGCCCCTGTGTAGCCGCGTGCAGCGGTTGCGCCGTAACCCCTCCGGGCGGGCGCCTGGGACTCTGAGCTTGGGGAAGGGAGGGATTCCCCTCTGTACGGGGCCAACCTGTCTCTGTGGAGCGCAAGCTTCTTTCTCTTTCCTGGCAGCTGGACCAGGTGCTCTATTTCACCCAGCCACTCCACCACCTGACAAGGCCCCTCCCAATGACAGTCCAACTTCTTCAGTCCCTTCTTCCTGCAGGGGCGGTACACCCACACCATCTCTCCAGCTTGGAAGTGTCTTCCCTTCAACCTTATGTCGTAGTTCCTTTTTTGTTTCATGCCCGCTTTCTTCAGCTGGTCTTGGGCAAAGTTATGAGCGGACTCCATCAGATGCTGGAGTCTCCTGGCGTACTCTCTCCCCGGAGGAACAGCAGGGGTGTCAGGGGGCTTGCCAGGCCACCTCCACCTCCACTGGTGTCCGTAGCTCCCACCCCAATATGAGGAGGGCAGACGTGCATGAGGTGGACTCCTGAACAGCGGACCTGTAGGCCATGAGGACAAAGGGCAGCTGCGTGTCCCAGTCCCGTTGATGTTCCGCGGTGAGGATTGCCAGCTGCTTTTCCAGGGTCCTGTTGAACCTCTCGACGAGGCCGTCGCTCTGGGGGTGCAGGGCTGTGGTCCGGGTCTTATGCATGCCCGTGCGCTCACACATGGCGGCAAAGACCCGCGACTCAAAGTTCCTCCCTTGGTCACTGTGGATGGTTTCTGCCACCCCGAACCTGCTGAACATGCCCTCTACCAGAGCGTCAACCACACTCTCTGCTTCCTGATCTGGTTTTGCGTATGCCTACGGCCATTTTGTAAAATAGTCCATGGCGACCAAAATGTATCGGTTGCCTGCGTCCGTGCGGGGAAATGGGCCCATGACACCCACAGCTACTCTTTCCGTGGGAGCCCCCATCGCCTGTTGTTGTAGTTGTGCAGAGGACTGATCTTGGGGCCCTTGTAGGCCGCGCAGAGGTCGCAGCCGCGGCAAAAGTCCTCTACGTCCCTTCTGACCCGCCCCCAGTAAAACCCCTGACGAAGCCGGCGGAGTGCTTTTGCTACTCCGAAGTGCCCCGGTCCTGCGGTCCCATGAGATGCTCTCATGTGAACATAGTCCACATGCCTTTCGTTGCAGTTGAGCTCACAGTCATTTCCTCCTAGGCTGGTCTCTGTTCTGCCTCAACCCACTGTCACACCAGTTGTATGTCCATGTCCTGCTTCTGTTGTGTCTGCCACTCGGTCGTGTCAACCACATGCGTTCTGCGGCAGACTGGTCCGGCCCCTTCGTGCATGGGGAATGTCTCCTCCTCGATACGGAGCTCTCTCTCAAGCACTTCTCTCCGCTCACAGTACTGGCACCCTCCCAGGGGCGGCGGGACAAAGCATCGGTATTGCCGTGGCTGGCTCCGGCCCTGTGTACCACTGTGAAGACATATGACTGCAGCGTTTCAATCCAGCATATAACTTGGCCATCTGGCTCTCTGAAGGACATCAGCCACTGCAGTGCCGAATGATCTGTCCTGACAGTGACGGGCCGGCCACACAGGTAGTACTTGAAGTGCTTTATCGCCGCCACCATGGCGAGGAGCTCTCGGCGAGTGACGCAGTAGCGGCGCTCAGCCTTGTTGAATGTTTTGCTGAAATACGCCACCAATCTCTCCCCCTCTGGCCCCGCCTGAGCCAGCATTGCACCCATGCCCACGTCGCTGGCATCCCGGGGTCCGGGGCGGTGAGGCGGGGGCCTCCGTCAGTGCCTTCTGAAGGGAGTTGAAGGCTTGTTGGCACTGTGGCGTCCAGGTGAAGTTCCTGTCCTTCTGCAGCAGGTGGTGCAGGGGGGCGGCTGTGCAGGAGAAACCTTGCACAAACGTCCCATAATTTGAGGCCAGGCCGAGGAAGCTCTTCAGCTGTCATTGATCAGTGGGTGTGGGCCAGTCTCTCACTGCATGCACTTTCTCCTCCAGTGTGCTGACGCCTTCTCCCCCCAGTCTGTGACCCAAACAATCCACCTCCTTCCTCATGAAGAGGCACTTATTTCAGGCCTGCCGCCAACGCTCTCTGCAGCACCAACCTCAGTGACTCAAGGGCTGTTTGGAAGGAACTCCCGTGAGCAAGGATGTCATCCAAATACACCAGCCATCTCTGACGGGGGATGCCAGCCAACACCCTGTCCATGAGTCTTTCGAAGGTGGCTGGGGCTTTGCACAGGCCGAAACTGACGACCCGGAACTGCCACAACCCCCTGTACGTACATGAAGACAGTCTTTGCTCTTGGGGCCCCTGCCAGTATCCGCCTCGCAGGTCGAGTGAAGAGAACCAGGAGGAGCCAGACACCAAGTCCAGTGACTCATCGATCTTGGGTAATGGATACGAGTCCTTCCTTGTCACATTGTTCAGCGGCCTGTAGTCCACGCATAATCTCATCTTGGTGTTCCTCTTTTTCGACACTATCACCACTCTCGAGGCCCAGGGGCTGTCCGACTGTTCAATAATGCCATCTCTTTGCATCTCATCAACCGCTCTGTCTGCAGCCTCACGGTGAGCCATGGGGAGGCGACGGGGGCGCGTCTTGATGGGCCGTGCATCCCAAGTGTCTATTTCATGTTGGACCAGGTGTGTCAGGCCCACTTCATTGTCTGTGCAATGATGTCCGTAAAGTCAGACAATACCTTCCACAGCTCCTCCTGCTGCCATTGCTCCAATTGGTCACAGTTCTGTCTCCATATCTCTCTCACCGCCGACAACCTGTCCGTCTCCCCCACCGTAGTTGACTGGGCTGGGGAAGATGAATGGGCGTGTGCAGAGGGGGGCTGAGCGTTGCTGGGGGAATGGGGCACCAGTGGCAGGAAGCTGCGAACAGGCGGGGTGTTTCTCCCTACTGGGGTTTTTGTGTCATGGCAGTGTGTTTCCATGGCTGTCCTGACCAGGGGGTGTGCTTTTGGGGACTGGGTGGGCGGTATCAGTTTAACAGTGGGGCCCCCGGGAAAGGTCAATGTGTTCTTCCCCAGGTCCAACAGACAGCACGCTACACAGGCTGCGCATACTCGCCACTGTCATGCTTTGGAAGAGCCGAGGTGTCAGCGATGAAGCTTCCTTCATATCCTCTGCTCTGTTGGGGATCGGTGGAGCTCATTCCCGCGTCGTAAGCCATGCGCCTCGCCGTCTCCATCAAACGGGCCTTGGTCTCCGCAGCGCACTCAAACTCCGCCGCCAGACCCTCCGCACGGGTATAAGCTCCTGCAGCTCCCCTCCTCCTCTTCACTTTCGGCCGTGCCCCGCTTCCGTGCGCCATGTCCGTTGGCAGTAAAAACAGCAGCACCCCGTGGTAGGTCTGCTAGCCGGCTAGGCTAAAGGCGAACAGCGAGGAAAAACCAGTCTGTCACTTTTACTTCTGACACCAGTGTAACGTTCAACCCACGGTGGTGCAGCGTTGAATAAACAGGCGATGTCTGGCTTGTAATCCTGCTCTATATTTAGCAAATACAACGTTTATCTCCGATCACTGTTGGCCGTGACCACGCCGTACCTCCAGCCGTAACACAACTTAACTCCAACAACAACGTCGCTTCCGGACACCCCCTCACGTTGTCCCCCCCTCACTCTCGTGATACAATCCCCCATTAACCTACACTAATAACATTCGTGCATAATCCAACACAGATGAACATTTGCATAGCTGCTGAACGTATAATAACAGAACCACATTAACCCAGCTCATTACAATATAATTAAAATATAGAAATGATTGCCCTGTTTTACCTTTTGTTGTGTTGTCTGTGGCAGCATATGATTTGAGCCACTAAACACATCATTTGTTTCAACATGATGTACCCAGCTGGTTCATCAGGAACCCAGCTGACCAAAGCAACACTCCACAAAGGAATCAAATAATAGTATGTGTTCTAAAAATCACCCGAAAAACAGCTGTTTTCTCCTGCTTTGAGCAGATTTGCACTAGAAGAAAGGGATGCGTGCAAAGGGATCGCAGAGTGCAGTGGAAAACAAGATTAGGCCATTAGAGGAGAAGATATAATCCCCCCGTTCTAATCTCTCTCTCTTTCTCTTGGTTTCCGTCTTTTTCTCGTTTCTTTTTCTGCCACTAATGGACAGTGGACAATAAAAACATAAATCTGTGTCATAGATGGGGTTGAAGGGGTTTTAGAGGAACACGGAGCAAAAAGAGTATGATATCGATGTGTTGTAAAAGAGTATTTTATGCCATTGCCTTAGTTTGAGTGGGTGGGTAGGTAGGGAGGGAGAGAGTGAGTGAGTGAGCGAGAGAGAGAAAGAGAGTTTTTATCAAAGTGAAATTCATTTTCAATCACAGTGCAGAGAGAGAGAGACAGAGAGAGAGAGAGAGAGAGAGAGAGAGAGAGAGAGAGAGAGAGAGAGAGAGAGAGAGAGAGACACAGACAGAGACAGAGACAGAGACAGAGACAGAGACGGAGACAGAGAGGGAGAGAGAGAGTCTTGTCTCTGTAGTCTCCCAGAGCAAAGGGTGGTGGGTAAAGATGGGACAAGGTTGTCCATGATTACACCTGTTGTTTTCAGATGTAGGCCATTTCATTTTCGTTCTTTATTTATCACAAATATCATTTGTTAAGACTCCAAGACCAGGCTAAGTGTAGGTGGACAAATGGACAGCCTGAACAGTAAATCTCAGCTGCGGTACTGAGACACGTATGTAAAGCTCCTTGAAGCTGTATCTAAAGAGAACATAAACCCTGAGCCACAAACAAATGACACAAATGCCACAGAATAACAGTCTACATCATGAGCCCTGAGGCATCGGGGATCAGGGATCAACCTCTCCAAACCCCAACCCCCAACCCACGTGGCGGCCAGCGGGACCTGAAATGGGTCATCATCACTGAGGAGACTCTTCTCCTTCTCACACAAGCACCAAGTTAGATCCAGCTTAGAGGCCCCTGGGTCCCAGGATGAGAGCTAACAGCTAACACGCCTCAGCTCTGGGACCTAGGGGCCCCAGCCAGCTAGGATTAGGAGCTCCTGGTGGCCGTTGATAGGGTACTGGAGGCTAGAGGCAGGGGACGGGCTGAGGCACAGCTCTCCTCCACGCCTCTCATTCCACCAATGGGAGAGGCCTGTCCCCCAATGATAAGCGGGCTTTAATGTTATTCCTGCTCTCTCCCTCTCTCCCTCTCTCCCTCTCTCCCCCTCCCCTTCCCTCTCCCTCTCCCTCTCTCTCTCTCTCTCTCTCTCTCTCTCTCTCTCTCTTGCTCTCTCTCTGTCTCTATGTCTTTTTCTCTCTCTTACTTTCTCCGCTGCAATATGGACACAACATTTACAAACAATATGGACATAATATATCATGTGTTGTATTGCTACATGTTGATCATGCATTGCATTACATGTTGTGTCCTACTGTTGTATTATGTTGTTTAGGCCTGGTGCACCGCGAGATATTAACCACCAACCAAATGAAATGCATCACTGTGAATGAAATACACCACTTTGAATGAAATGCACCACTGTGAATTAAATGCATCTCGTTAAATGAAATGTACTAATGTGAATGAAATGTAAAACTTTCAATTGAATGTAACACTTCAAATTAAATGTATCACTGTAAATTAAATGCCCCACTGTGAATGACTTTCTAGAAGGCTTAATTGAAGGTCCCACTGTGAATTTCTATAGAGAAGGCTTAATGTTAATATTCCACTGTGAATATCTTTCTAGAATGCTCCAGAAGGCGATGTATGCAGTCCCGATGCTGAGGGCATCCGCCGCCCTGACGCTGGTGTTCCTTGTCGCGGCGCTCGCCCAATGGGAGGGCGTGCCCTCTGACCCCTCCTCTGTGGCGGGGGGCGGGGATGGGAGAGGGGACGGCATGAGGGAGATAGTGAGGAAGGAGAGACTCCCGTACCGCTCGCGGCAGAAGAGAGAGTGGATCTGGAACTCCTACTACGTGACAGAGGAGTCGGAGATGATAAGCCCCAAAAAGATAGGAAAGGTAGGTCAGCAAACGCTCATCAGGGCTGACAGATGGTGAGGGAGGAGGGGGAGGAGAGGGAAGGGGAGGGGGGGTGACACTGAGGAGGTGGTGGATTTACTGTCCTATATATTCTGATGCTATTAGGCCAGTGGGTGTATATGATGATGAAACGAAGTTGAAAGAAGTGAATAAGCTGTGCAGAGTCCCTAATATATACCTTCCATTGCACCGCAAGCTGTTCTATCTCACCTCCTTCTCCTATCTCTCCTAGCTCGCCGATGCCTCCTTTTACTCCTATTCCTTAAATTCCTCCTATTCTTCCTATTCCTCTCATATGTTTCCTTGTATTCTGGGGGGGGGGGGGGGGGGGTGCTGTGGTATCATATGCGTAAAACATTCTTTTTCTATTTGAAAAATATAATTCTTGTGATTTCCATCTTTGAACAACATAGGGCTGTATAAATATCTAAAGATTTTAAATATGGTTCTTAAGTTCTGAAATAAAAACTCTATTGATTAAAACAATGTGCTGAAGGAAGGCTGTACTAAGGTTTAAAGGTGTCATATATTATATTTTAAATTTGACTCTCTGCAGCTCAGGTCCAGCAAGATGGCAGACGGGACGACATTCAAGCTCAGGGGCGACGGTGCCAACTCCATCTTCACAGTGAACAGGAACGGAGACCTGTTTGTGATCAAGACCCTGGACAGGGAGGAGAAGAGCATGTACAACCTGACTGCCCTGCTGTACGACGGGAGAGACCAACTGGTGGAGGACGCGGGGGAGTTTGTGGTCCACGTCAACGACATCAACGACCACATCCCCGTCTTCCCCAGGACCTACAACGGGTCCATCCTGGAGCGCTCGGGGATAGGTCTGTACAAAGAACAGGCTCTCCAATGTCAGCTCATCACCACACTTTAGATCTCAAAGACGAGTCGGTTTAAAGGCCCTGACACACCACCCAGATTATCGGTCGTTGGACAGTCTGGTTAGCTCGTATTTAGCTTGTGTTTTCATTCCTATTTGAATTCTCTCTTGTTCTGTTGTTTTTACATCCTCTTGTGCTGCTTTTTACATGCGGAGAGTGATGCGTGTCTCCTCTCCTGTCCGCGTTGCTTTAGGGGCTAAGGTGGTTCAGGTGACGGCCACGGATGCTGACGACCCCAGCACGGTGCACGCTGAGCTGCGCTACTCCCTCCGGCCCGAGGGCGAGCGCTCTGCCTTTGAGATCAACATCATCACAGGTACGCCCAGTGGGGCGGCTCAGAGGAGGGGGTTCTGGAAAGATGGGAGCGATTGATCAGAAATACAAATGAAACCCATGTACCCCTTTCATCACTCACCCTCTCTAGATATATTTTCTCTCTCTCTCTCTCTTTGTCTCTTTCTCTTTGACTTTGAAACCATGCTTTGGGGTGTCACATTTCCCTATCTAAACTCTTCCTGTCATCCTGTCATCCATAGTACTTTAACTCCTAATCCCTTGATCTCTCTCTCTCTCTCTCTCTCTCTCTCTCTCTCTCTCTCTCTCTCTCTCTCTCTCTCTCTCTCTCTCTCTCCCTTGGGCACTCTATTACTTTCTTCAATATATACAGTTCTATAACATTACTGCAAAACTGTATTTTTATTAAGCTTCTTTCAGAAACAATACAGACATGAATGTGGTTAATTTCAGGGAGTACATAATCTCTATACATAATCTCATGTCTAATCTATCCGGATGTCTTCGGAGAGGCACGCAGCACGCACACTGCAGTGTTTACACAGAAAGTGAGACGGGACTGCAGCACCGTTACATTATAATAAGATACGGGTTGGCGCGATGTGGCTAAACCATTTTAGTAGGGCGATGTAAATATTCAACAAAGTTTTAGTTCAATTTGACCAAATCAGGAACTACCTTGTCATCTTTATCTCCACCTGTCCTTCAAACGCAAAACCCAGTCTCTTTGTGTGTGTGTCTCTCTCCATCTCTCTCTCTCTCTCTCTCTCTCTCTCTCTCTCCCTCTCCCTCTCCCTCTCCCTCTCTCTCTCTCTCTCTCTCTCTCTCTCTCTCTCCAGGTATGATCACTTCCAGGGTGGACACGTTGGACCGGGAGGACAAGAGCCAGTATGTACTGGTGGTCCAGGCAAAGGACATGAGGGGCATGACAACGGGAACCACAGCAACGACCTCGGTCACCGTCACCATCACCGATATCAACGACAACATGGCCTCTTTCACCCAGGGTAAGGACACCAGAGGAGGCCTGGTCATAATGCTTTCGCCAACAGAATTCTAGTGTGGAGAAAGATACACTTTGAGTTGCACAAAAGGTCCATGGATCCATTACAGATAATCATTTAAAAGACTGCTGATGCATGCCTTTGCATACTTTTTTCCTTTTTGTGGTCGATTATTAATAAAGATTTAAATTAAATTGATTATCATGGACCTTGGTTCTCTGTTTAGACACATACATTGCAGTCAGTGCAATTGATATGACACTTCGACACTTAATTAAATTACTTTTGCACTCAACCACCAGATTTGTTGATATGCACCTAATTGACTACAGACAGAGACTGTTAAGTCAGACATGCTGTTCAGCGGCAGTTTTTAGGTTGGTGATAATCATGTGATACGTCTTTGGTGATATTCATATTCTATCGATGTGCAACTCAAAGTCTCCCCACACACAAAGCTGAATCTGAAATTACAATGTGAAATTACAAAATGAGACATGTGACCCAAATGAAACAGGGAATGGAGAGCGGCAGTTCACTTGACATGTTGATGATTATATAACGAAATTCATGAATAGTCGGTGGGACAATGTTTTAAATAAATGGAGAACACTGCACAATAGGATCTGATCTCCAATCTGTAATATCACAGACACGTACGATCTGAGCTTCACGCTAGGATTACATTTAATTCAATTTTATTTGTATAGCCCTTAGTCACAGTTACAGTCTCAAATGGCATGACAGGCCAAATATTTAAGACACCCCCCTGACCCAAGCCCCCAAGAGGGCAAGAAAAATCTGATCTCGCCTGTAACACCACAGACACATACGATCTCAGCGTGCCGGAGAACCAGAGGCTGGAGGAGAAGATCGGGACTCTGACTCTGAACGACCGGGATGAGATCCAGAACAAAGAGCCTGTGTTCACCATCCAGCCGAACCTTAGCAGCCAGTTTGCCCTCTCCCGCAGCCCGCAGAAGGACGGCCACCTTATGCTCAAAAAGGTACCACTGGGACACTCCCATGGGGGCTCTGTCCACCTCACACACCAGCAGCCAGGACTGGGTCCTTTGGCAAAAAATGTTGGGCAGTGTTCGCATTTTTAAAGGATGTGATTGAAAATGTTTATTTATTGTGTCAGGGTTGGCTTGTAACCAAAAGGTTGCTAGTTCATTCACCAGCTCCTCCTAGCTGAGTGTTAATGTGTCCCCGAGCAAGACACTTTACCCTAACTGCTCCTGAAGAGCTGGCTGTCGCCTTGCATGGTTGACTCTGCCGTCGGTGTGTCAATGTGTGTATTAACCGATGTTAGTCGGTTAAAAAAAAGTAAAGTTACTTTAAAGTTACCTTAAAAAAGTAATTAGTCACAGTAACTAGTTACTTCTCCAAAAAAGTAACTAAAGAAGTTACTCCGTTACAAATTATAAAAGTAACTAGTTACTATGGAAAGTAACTATTGCGTTAGTTTAAAGTAATTGTTTAAATTATCAAATGTGTCAAATTATTTCGACCCCACCTCCACCTCCACCCCTCTTTAATTGGAACTCAAAATACATGTGCATGTGCATGCACGGAAGCATGATGCTACCTGCTACCCGGCAAGCTTAGTTAAATATAACTGTAGCTTCATAGCGTTCAGAGGTATACCTGTCCATCATACATAGTCAGCACTTATTAGGTTATAGCTTTTTGTGATCGAGGTGTCCCTAAACATTTTACACTCTAAGTCTGATTCATGGCTGATCAAATGTTGATAGGTTGCTTTCTGTTTCATATTTTACACACACACACACACACACACACACACACACACACACACACACACACACACACACACACACACACACACACACACACACACACACACACACACAAACACACACACACAAAAACAAACTAAAACACACATACACACACACACACACACAAACACACACAAACACACACATGCAAACACAAACACACACACATTGACACACACACACACACACACACACACACACACACACACACACACACACACACACACACACACACACACACACACCAGGTCTTAGACTACGAGACCAAGAGCAGTTACAGCTTCATTGTGGATGTGCACGAGAACAGCCTGCAGTTCCCCGCTGACAACAAGGACGTCTCCATCACCAAGGCCAGGGTAAACTCCTAACACCCACACACACACAGGCACAAACGTGCACACACATCCCCCACAAACAATGGCGGATGCTTGCCAAACCTTCTAAATCCAGGTAGAGTCTCGATTTCTACTGCGATTTATATTTGCCTCCATCCATTCCATCACAGCCAGGGCCTCATTGTATGGCACTGTGGTTGTCCAAGTCCCCTGCGTAGGGACCAGAACAAACAACATTTAACTCACTGGTCATTGTACCAGTTCATAAGCGGGATGTTTTCCTAGGAGCTGTAGGAATAGGACATCCCACTAGCCTTGGCATGCTACCACAACTCTCTTACTATAGACCTCATTATATTCGTTTTTTCCTTTATTTGTCTCTTTAACAAAATTTGTTAAAGGTAAGATATACAACATGGTTTCTAAACATCTGTTTACTACGGTGAAAGAAAGGCAATTGGTACCATGCCTAGGGCATAACCCAAATGAAACACAGACATTGAAAGCACACATGAATCCCCACTCTAAATTCAGCCGCTCCCAGGCCAACCGTGTTTGTGTTGACTTGTTATGTGGCAGGTGAACATCAGGGTGCTGGATGTGGATGAACCGCCCGTCTTCTCAAAAACCAGCTATGCATTCAGTGTGATGGAGGAAGAAATGGCAACCAACATCGGCATCGTCCGTGCCACAGACCCCGACCAAGCCAAAAAGGCCATTCGGTATGTCTCAGTCTGTCCGCCTGTCAGATCCATTTAGCTACCTTTATGTTCCATTATTTATCTATTAGTGCTGTCAAGCGATTCAAAGTTTTAATCGCAATTTATCGCATTAATGTCATAGTTAACTCGCGATTAATCGCAATTTTTTTTCTATTCTAAATATCCCTTGATTTCGTGCTGCTAGCCGTTTAGTGAGATCAGAGAGTGTGAGAAGGACAGTGATAAAATATATTTGGTAAGATGGATTTAAGAAGAGAGACCCGCAGTGAATTCAACCCGGTCCACTTGACATCGGGTAGGTGAATGACAGTGGTAGACCTAACGTAAAACTTAAATAGCGCAGGCTATTTCATTCACTGAACTTTCGAAAAAAAACTCTTACTCAGCAAAGTTGGTAAATACTATAACATTTATTATTTAAACCAGTATGAATATTCCTACCGTACGTAGGCCTATACACATTACCAGGCTGTCGAATAACCCCTACACACACACACACACACACACACACACACACACACACACACACACACACACACACACACACACACACACACACACACACACACACACACACACGGTGGCGGAGTGGTAATTGGGAGAGTCGGGAGTATTCCCTGAGGGCTGTTTACATTTCGGGGCTGTCGGGCTGATTACTGCGGGATAACAATATGCGTTCATAAAAGTTCCTTGCAGCGCCGTCCGGCCCCTTGAGCTGTGCACCCGCAACCCCTCACTCGCTCAACAGCCCCAACACAAACCGTCAACGTCGCAACCAAGTCGATTTTGTCTACAGGGGAGTAACTGAGTGGCCCATCCCGAAGTGGTACAGCCCAGGGGAGCCTTGAACTGCGATTGGTCAGAAAGGAGCAATAGCTAATGACAACATTGAACTCTCGTGCAGGGCCCTGTACCACGAAGCTCGCTTAGAGTGTTAGCGAGGTATGTTGAGCTGAAAGCCTGGGTTAGATGTACCACGAAAGTCGATCTCTTTTAGCGTCGCTGTATCACCATGGTGACTTATGCTCGCAACGAAACCTGGTCGGGAGCAGTTTTTCGGCTTAGTCTAGCCGGGGATCGGCTACTTAAATCGGCGTGCGCAGCTTCCTAGCCCCTACTCTGACAATGGCGTCACCATTTGTGGGTGTTCCCGTGGACCCGGCGTATTTCTCGTACAGGCGTCTCTCCGGAGACAGAAGGTTTTACGGGACAGAACCGATCCCTTGGCATTGTCTGACGATATTCAGATTTCAGACTTTATTGTCATTGTGCAAATAACGAAATTGGGGTTCTTCATGAAAGATACAGATTCTCATCAGAGGGTGTTCGTTATTTGATCGTCCTTTTGGACCTTATGTAGACAATGATTACTGTTGCACGTTGTGTTTCCTCGCCAGAGTGCTAGAGTGGAGACAGCGCGTCAGTCTTGAATTTCCGCGCGGGGGGTTCGACTCCCAAGTGACGCGAATTTATGTGAAGCTTAAAAAGTCCTAATTCTCATGCTTATGGAATATTTATTCGCTAAAGCATATGGAATTATATTTTTGTGCTTATTTCGAACTTGAACCCATATTTTCAAGGCCGTGCTGGCACCACATCTATGGGGGTAAAATGCATGATGATAGAGCGGCGAATTTGAACCCCGGTCGCTGGCGTTCGGGTCTTATACCAATCCATTACGCTACAGCCGCTACCTCTCAGCGGTCGAAAACATGCGATATATTTCTTGAATAGGGTGTATTTAAAGTTAATTCCCTAAATGATAGAATAAGGCAGGATTGACGTTGCTTATGCATTTTTAAATCATCATCATTCTATTTGGATTAATGGCGAACAATTCTGCATTTGGCATAGTTATTTTACAGACAATATGCAGAATCTTTTCACTTATACGCATATAGACTGCTTGATCTATCGTAAAGGTGAGAAAAATTACACAAAAAACGCCCCTTTTCCGTGAACGCGCACTGAACCTAAAGCAGAAAACCTGGTTCAACTAATTGAATCTAAAGTGAGCTTCGTGGTACCATTTAACTCTGATTGCGAGTTGCGGCTCTGTCGAGCCAGGTTTTCCCAAGAAAGCCTGGGTATGTTCAGCGAGCTTCGTGGTAAAGGGCACTGGGGTATACCCTGTTAAGTATGGAAGCATATATGTAGCAAAATTCAAATGGCAATGCAATTTGCAATTTGCAATTCAATATGTCATTACATTATGCAATTGACAATTCATTATGCAATTTTATAATGTAATTTGTAAATACGTTAATCAAAGTGTATTTTAATATGCAAAGTGACGATGCAATCCTCAATTAAATTTGCAAAAGTTATAACAATAAAAATAGAATAACATTTTGTCAAAATCTTTGACTTCCTTTATTCAAATTGAAAAGCTATAGCGTCCCCGTGATTGCAATCCACTTTGCCACGCTCCGTGTGTTGCGATATTCAAATGACATTTCAATCCGCAAAACAAACGCTTTGCAAAAGATTTGGCAAAACGGAATCCAAAACGTTTTCCAAAACGGAATCCAAAACGTTTTCCAAAAAGTCAATATGCAAAGTGGCAAACGTATCAGCCAATCAGCGTGTGGGCGGGAATTACGTCACTTCCTATTGCCTCCAAGGGTATCTCCACGGTGGGTCTCTATTTACCACACTGGCGTCAAAACGTACCAGTGAGGATAATATCTCGCAGAACACGCCCTCTATCAACTGCATCTGTGTCTTCAACACGATTGTTCTCCACATCATCGGCCAAACTTCGGAGCGTATCAATAATCTCCTCCATTGGTGACCATTGACCTGACACATACGAAAGTTTTTTTTTTTTAAATACATTTTATTGACAATTAGCAATACAACAACAGCCAGGGGGTACAGAAATGGCAGAAATACAAAATACAGACACAAAAAATACAAAATGCAGCATTAACTTAAAATTAAAAAAATATATGTATATATTATAAAGAGCACACACACTAAGGGCCCTATTTTAACGGTCTGAAACGCAAGTGGGTAAAGCGCAAAGCGCAAGTAGCTTTGTGGGCGGTTCTACGGCGCTATCGCTATTTTACAGGCGGATGAATTACGCTTGCGCCGCGGCGCAAGTGTCAAAAGGGTTGGTCTGAAGCAGCCTAATTACCCGTAGGTGTGGTTTGGGCGTAACGTGCAACAAACCAATGAGAGTGCCAGCTCCCATCCCCTTTAAGAGCCATGAGCGCATTTGAATCGGACGAGTTGAAATTTTGACAGCGCGTCTGCAGTCTCTGAGAATTTCAAACTGCAAATGGCTTAGTTTATTGCCAAATAATATGGCCTAATTCACACATGGAATATACTGAGTCCTCAAATAAATTTCGGCAAAGAAAACGTATGATAGGCTATAACATATGATATGCGGTAACTGTGGTTCTATTTAATGATATACGCAATACATTATAAACATTGTTTCTTATCAGTATTGTATGCTATCCTATGCATGTGTCCCCGCGGTAATAGACATTGCCATTGATTGTATTATGCGTTACGTGTTTAGTTTGCCCAAGTGAAGGAGTTCAAGTACCTCGGGGTCTTGTTCGCGAGTGAGGGAACTATGGAGCGTGAGATTGGCCGGAGAATCGGAGCAGCGGGGGCGGTATTGCGTTCGCTTTACCGCACCGTTGTTACGAAAAGAGAGCTGAGCCGCAAGGCAAAGCTCTCGATCTACCGGTCGATCTTCGTTCCTATCCTCACCTATGGTCATGAGGGTTGGGTGATGACCGATAGGACGAGATCGCGGGTACAAGCGGCTGAGATGAGTTTTCTCAGAAGGGTGGCTGGCGTCTCCCTTAGGGATAGGGTGAGAAGCTCAGCCATCCGTGAGGAACTCGGATTAGAGCCGCTGCTCCTTTACTTAGAAAGGAGTCAGCTGAGGTGGTTCGGGCATCTGGTAAGGATAACAAATACGATGCAAATTAAATTTAAATGAAGTGAAATTTCGAGGTTGGAAACTGGGCGCCTTACAGAGCACACACGCGCGCCCGCATTCATTCATTCTTTTTAACACTCACTCGCGGTAAAACAATGCTTTTCACGATCAAATAGGCCTACTCATCAATCTTAAAAGTTATGGGCATGTAGGCCTACACGATGTCTGTGTCAAGAAAATATGTGTTTGCTGTACGGTGTTTGCAGATGCATTGATTTAAAAGTAGCCTACATCTTATCACCGCTGCATCAGCTGTTCTTTCCCAAATAATTTACCAAGAATGTGCGGCTAGGTAGATGAGAGAAGCAAAGTGTATGCGCGAGGTGCACAAGCAATCCGTATGCATCGCATGCGCATGTATGCATGCGCCCTTAAAATAGCGGTTGAAAAACGCGCCACTGACTTTAAACCAGGTATTTCCTGGTCAGTAGCGCAATGGTTTTCAGAAACGTCAAAATACCGTTTGCGCCAGAACACGCCTCCTCCTTCCGCCGAACCGCCCCTTGGGGCGCAAGATCATTCCCTAATTTACCGGCGAGTGGCGCAGGTGGCAAAAGAGCGCTCTGCGCCAGTTGTAAACTAGCAACGACACATGCGCCAGTGACTAAGTCACTTGCGCCGGATGCAAGATAGGGCCCTAAGTGTTTTAATAGCTGTCCCATTCCTATTGCCTGGTTTCATTCTCAAACACAAAGAAAAGCGGTTTCTGATTCGAGTATTTACATTTATGAATATGCCATTTAGCTAATAAAATAATAAGGTTTATAATAAAATATTGGTTTGCTTGACTAGAGGTGTAATGGAAGAAACCAAACAACACATGTTCAATACAACAAACAATACATGTTCAATGCAACAAACAATTCATGTTCAAAACAAAAACAATACATGTTCAAAACAAGACACATACGAACGTGAACAAGGAAATTACGAGCAAGTGACGTAGTTCTCGCCCAGACGCTGATTGGCTGATACGTTTGCCACTTTGCATATTGACTTTTTGGAAAACATTTTGGATTCCGTTTTTTCAAATCTTTTGCAAAGCGTTTGTTTTGCGGATTGAAATGTCATTTGAATATCGCAACACACGGTGCGTGGCGAAGTGGATTGCAATCACGGGGACGCTATAGCTTTTCAATTTGAATAAAGGAACTCAAAGAATTTGACAAAATGTTATTCTATTTTTATTGTTATAACTTTTGCAAATTTAATTGAGGATTGCATTGTCACTTTGCATATTAAAATACACTTTGAATAACGTATTTACAAATTACATTATAGAATTGCATAATGAATTGTCAATTGCATAATGTAATTGCAAATTGCATTGCCATTTGAATTTTGCTACATATATGCTTCCATAGTATAGAAACAAAAACTTCAAGTTGTGTTACTTTGGTTTAAGCATGTGTCTATAGTGTTCAAGCAATTGAAAAAAACTGTAAGGTACAGTAACAAAAACTTCAAGTTGTGCTACTTTGGTCTAAGCATGTGCCTATAGTGTTCAATTGGCAAAAAACTTATTTTTGTTTCAACTGAATTTACTGCACTGTAAAGTACCGTATTGCAATGTACAGTATTGGATTTGATTTTTTGGTTGTTATGAAAACGTGCCTTTTGTGGAACTGAATAAAAATAGTGAATATGAAAGACTGCAGTGTTTTATATAAAGTAGAGTAGGGTGTTGCTGCTGATCTGAAAGTGTATTCATATGATACAAGTGTGTATCATTTTGTCATCAGAGGGACATTTTGATAAAGGATTATTAGGTTTTGATTTGGGAGTTTCAATTTGACATCAGTGTTGTGTCTTATTTGCTTGTGTGTTGAGTTTTGACACAATGAGCCAAGTTTTGCAAAATGTGATCAATAAATTGAAAAAAACTGCAAGTCATTTTTCACCCATCCTCAACATGGCATTTTCTATCATTAGTTTTACTCTTCTTGATCTGGTTGTCTGACCAACAAATGAAAGACTCTCTTAACTTCCTCTCGCTCTGTTCCTCCCACTCTTTCTCCCTCCCGCTCTCTGTTCCTCTCTCTCTCTTCCCTCCTCCTGCTCAGGTACTCTGTGGAAGACAAGGAGTGTCCTGTTGGTGTGAACCCTGTCACCGGCCAACTGTTCATTTTGAGGAAGCTTGACCGAGAGCTGAGGAAGACACACATCTTCCAAGTCAGAGCCCAGGAAGAGCCAAGTGGTAAGCCCTACACACACACACACACACACACACACACACACACACACACACACACACACACACACACACACACACACACACACACACACACACACACACACACACACACACGCTGTTTCATAAAGGGGGTTCAGTAGAGGGCCCCCCCTGTTGTTAACGGATGTAAATGGGGGTTCAGGTGAGGGCCCCCCCTCGTGGTCTGTCTGATTGAGCTGCCTTCTCTCTCTCTAGGGCTGCACTCCTTGGTCAGAGTCAACATCTCTGTTCAGGATTTGAACGACAACGCTCCAGAGCTGGTCTGGGACGACATCTTTGTTTGTGAGAACGACATGGCGGGAACGGTAGGACCCTGAATACACGTCAGTTATACTGATGGGATAAGCTGAGTTAGTGACTGTTTGCCTAATTATGTTATTTCCTAATGTGTAATTGGTGTTGTAAGATTTGTATTTGTTCATTGGTTAATTTGTTAAATGGTTAATTATTGAATTGTTTCATTGTTACATTATAAAATGCTTAATACATTTATTAAGTGCCTGATTGGTAACTTGTGAATTTGTTGAATGGTTGATTTATTGATTGACGATTCTTGATTCATGTTGGATGCACTGAGCAAACCTGTCTCCTGTCTCTTGTCTCTTGTCTCCTGGCTCCTGTCTCCTGTCTCCTGTCTGCTGTCTCCTGTCTTCTGGCTCCTGTATCTATCTCTGTATCCTGTCTCTATCTCTGTCTCCTGTCTCCTGTCTCCTGTCTCCTGTCTCCTGTCTCTTGTCTCTTGTCTCCTGTCTACTGTCTCTGTCTCTGTCTCCTGTCTCTGTCTCTGTCTCTGTCTCTTTATCTGTATCCTGTCTCTATCTCTGTCTCCTGTCTCCTGTCTCCTGTCTCTTGTCTCTGTCTCTGTCTCCTGTCGCCTGTCTCCTGTCTGTTGTCTCTTGTTTCATGTCTCCTGTCTTCTGTCTCCTGTCTGCTGTCTCCTGTTTCTTGTCTCCTGTCTCTGTCTCTTTCTCCTGTTTCCTGGCTCCTGTCTCTTGTCTCTCTCAGGTAATCGGGAGGTTAAGTGCCACTGACAGGGATGAGCAGGTTGCCTATTTCCACTACTCTCTGGTCAATCCCAGTGACAACTTCACCATCACAAAGAGTACGTACCTCTCGCCATGCAGAGCCCTCATTCCTTCTGGCCTCCTTTGGCTTGTTCATCTTGTTCATTCTTTCTTTATATCAATGGAATGAACAGCACATGGGACCACCTTTTAGAGATCGCTCTTGATAATATGGTGATTACTTTTACCCAAGTTACCAGGGCCCAAAGTGTTGTCTGAAATCTGCTCAGATTGTCTTGCAGGCAGTCAAGAGAAAGTATTAATTTACATTGATCTGAGAAGCAGAATTAGCAAGCATTGATCCAAAAAACTGAATTATAAACATTGATCTGAGAAGAACTATTGATTTATATTGATCTGAGAAGACGTGTGATGAAGAATGATCTTCATGTTGATCGATCCATATTCAGTCTAATCGATTGACCGACTGACTGTTCTGGAGCGAGGGGAGGGGGGGATAGTAGATTATACAGAAGAAATGGAAAAACAGAAGGAGAGAAGATCAATTGCCTGATTGGGGGAGGGGATAAGGAAAAAGTAGACAAGAGGATAGGAAAATATGGCAGGGGTTGAGGAAGCAGCAAGGAGAGGAAATGAGGAGCAGGAGAAAGGTTAAAAGGGTGAAATGGAGATTAGGGAAAGAGGAAAGAAAAGGAAAGACAGAGCAGAGAGGGAGGGGTGGAGAGGGAGTGTGGGGGTTTGGTGAGGGAGGGGGTGAGTTGGGCTAAGTGCTGGCATTACGTCACAAACCCCTGTGTTCCTCCGGTCTACTACTGGACACCTCGCTGGTTGTGTACTCATGAATCTGCACATGCTTGGTGTCAGTGTTGAGACACCAACACAGCAGACAGACTGTGGGGGGAAGGAGCTGGACGTGTTATGAACTATTCATCAGACATGCTTCTTAAAACAGGCTGGCTTGTATAATGAATATGGATCGAAAAAAACCACATGTACACTCCCCCTAGACACACACACACACACCCTCACACAAACACACACACACACACACACACACACACACACACGCACACGCACACACAAACGCACACATATCCAGCCACACACATGCAAAAACACATACACACACCCCCATACACACACACTTACACACAAACACCCCCCCCCCCCTCCACACACACACACACACCTACACACAGACACACACACACACGCACACACACACACCCATGTGGTGTTGACTTGCCATGCTCCATTATATCCCTTGACTTATTTAAACACTCATCTGTGGCGTGTGAGACCAGTCCAGACTCATTTACACTGATCACACACAAATGGAGGCAAGGAAACACAGACGTATGGTAAAGAGACAGCGGTTTGAACCAAACATATTGGTAGTGAGAGAGAGAGCGAGAGAATATCCACATGGAACACAACCCCTGGACTAATTGAGTGGTGAACTAGGAAAAGCTCTTACACATTAATATTTAACAGATGTTGTTTGGCATATCCACTGAAGTCCCGCGTGTCACGAGACACCGCGTGAAATCTGGCAGCGAATAAGAGATAGGATGACCTTTAACACATCAGGGGCCGTATTCACAAAGCATTTTATCTTACCGCTAGAAGTGCTCCTAACTCGCGCTAAAACATTTTACGTAGGAGTTTTTTCTTTAAAGTTATTCACAAAGCCGCTGAGACCTACTTTTACTTTTTTTAAGATGAATCACTAAGAGTGAACTAAGAGTGACACGCCGTTGCTATGGCTTACGTCGATTCTCGTGCACGAGTTTAGAAGCGGTCAGTGCGGTGATTGGTTGTTCAGACGAGCCCACTGAATCACCGAAAAACAAGGAAATAGCCTAGGCTAGAAATGAATTGAAATGAAAGTAGTTATAGTGCAGTTAGCAGAATACACGCATGATGTGCCGACCACGATAATGACGTTCTAGCCTGCACGTTCAAGAGAGAGAGAGAGAGAAAGCAAAGAAAAAAATAGGTAAAATTGAAAAATTGAAAGAAAATAAATGTTATGAACTACACAAATGTGTGTTGACTGATTTGTGCCAAGGTGTTTACCTAAAATGTGTATTCACAAAGTGATCCCTAAATGCCAGTGCTCTCGGCTCCACACGGCCAAATTCATTGTCATGTTGATCGCCATCATCATCATCATTATCGTGGTCATCGTCCTCTTCATCGTCATCATCATCATTATCATAGTCTGGCTGTGGAATGTTCCTCCGCTTGCAGAGGTTGTGTAGAATGGCACATACAGTGATGACTGTGCTTGCCCTCTCTGGGGTGAGGCGTATTTCGCCGTGGAGGACATGAAACCGACGTTTCATCTGCCCAATTCCTCTCTCCACAACATTTCGTGCATGTTTGTGTGCTCTAACTAACATATATGGAGGAAAACAGTAAACAATAATAAATATGGATTCAACAAATAAAAGGCGTCAAATAACCAATACGATGTGTTTTACTCATAGGACTAAGCGCAATCTGCGTAATAACTTACATGTTATACTTTAACTGTGCTCCCGGTTGTGGATTGAGGTAGGGTGTCAAGAGCCACGTCTTGCAGGGATGGCCACTGTCACACAGCATATGACACCCACCTGGTACATGGTGCCTCTCAAAAAGCTGCCTCAGACCGATCTCCATTAAAATGCGCGAATCATGGGTAGCTCCAGGCTACTTTGCAACAACATCCAGTAGGCTATGTTAAAATTTGAATCAAAAACAACCTGCGTGTTGATGGAATGCACTTTCTTCCTATTGACAAACACGTCCTCATCTTTTGATGGCGCAATTATTTTCATGTGCGTCCCGTCAATAGCACCGACCACACCGGGCATAGCTGCAATTTCCATGAAGTTGTCTTTGATCCTGTGTAATTGTTGAATGTCCAACGGAAACCGGATAAACTGTTGGAGGATTTGTGGTCTCGAGAGCGCGTTGATAGTTTGGTTTATGGCACGGCTGACTGGTTGCGATATTCCTAAATCGTCGGCATTGCAAAGTTGCATTTTCCCTGTTGCTAAATAACGTAGTGTTGCCAAACATTTTATTTCGGGACTAATCTGATTATTCCTGTTAGTCCGGGATGTTAATGCATCCCGCACTAACTCCACAACAAGTTTAATACCCTCACGATTTAGCCTATATCTCTTCATTAACTCACAGTCTTCCATTGTCTCCAAAACATTTAGTCTGGCAGCCATTTTCTACGATTCTTTGTGAATAGGTCTTACTGAGTTAGGAGTCCTCTTGAGGACTTTCAAGGTCTCCTAGACATAGGTGCTACTTTTAGGCCTAAAATACTTTGTGAATTGCTCTTAGTGAAAAAAGTTATGAGTCCTAAATTTAAGAGTGACGCGCCCATTATTCTTAGGGGTTACTCCTAAATTCGCCAGTTAGGACCTACTTTTAGCCCTAAGATCCTTTGTGAATATGGCCCCAGAGCTGTAGAGTACTGCTCTATGTCTTCAAGGTCTTTCCACTAAAACATCGCATAGTTTTTCCACAGTCTAACCAGTACACAGATGATGGTTCTTAACAACGTATGACGTACTGCTTCTTCTATTAAGACTCTCCTTGCTGGACTGTTTCCAGCAGGCTGTTCACCCACCAGCGTTATGTTTTGCGCTGCCCGAGCTTCCTGCTATTGTGTTGTTCTTCTTCCTCGTTCCTCTTGACATTGTGTATGAAAAGGTCTTCCCCTAGGAAGCTGTGCTCAGCAGAGATTTGAGTAATGATTCTATTGTGTCCTTATCAATCCAGGGGCCTCCTCTCTGGGGCCAAGCGGGGGGCCAGTCCTGCTTAGTTCTACAATTAGCCCTTCTTATGTTCTGGTCTGGGTGGAGCTTTTATTTTATTTTCTATTCTATTCTCGTCCATTCAATTAATTTCCATTATATTCCTTTCTATTCCATTATATTCTGCGCTGATCCATGCTCCGCCGTGCCGCTAATAATTACAATAGAAGAGATACATAGAGGTGAATACTGTGGTTTACGCCACTTCAGGAGTGGATTCAGTAACAAAGGCGTACGTTTCTTCATTTGGTTTCCCTGTGTTTCTTCATTTATTGTTACAGTATTGTTTCACATGCAAAAATGGGACATTGCAAAATTCCCAAAGATTCCCAAGATCTTGGGAACCTCAAATGATTGTGACAGTTAAAGCTATGCTAGGTTTGAGAGTGAGCATAAAATAATAAGTGGGAACAATTTGAAGAATAAAAAGCCAAAAGAAGGCCCCCGTTCTCTCTGCTCACTCTCCGAGGATGGAGACACCAAAACGTTGCGTGTGTGCTTGTGCTTGACATGCAAGATGGATTTCCTGAACCAATCAGGGATTGATAGGTCGAAAACAGCCGGGAGCAGACTTAAATCGATATTGTCTCATGACGCCTGCAACTATTGATGCATAGTTTATTCGCAGTGAACCATAAACAGATATTGTTATAGAGCATTTCACTCACAAACAGCGGGCCAATGGCTCTGGCCCTGCTACCGACCTACAGCCTCTCTGAAGAACGGAGAGGCTGGCCTACATTGTGGTTCTACAGCACTTGATGAACAGCAGCGACGTGGGAGTGATGTTGATGTTGTTGTGGACGTTGCAGACGCCTCAGAAAACACCGCAGTGATCCTGGTGAGACAGGGCACCTTCCGCCTGGACGACCCCAGAGACTACACCCTGGGGGTCCGCGTGGACGACGGAGGGCGACCGCCGAGGAGCAGCGTCATGCACGTGCCCATCAAGGTGTGTGTGTGTGTGTGTGTGTGTGTGTGTGGGGGGGGGGTCATTCATTTGCAAGTGTAAACTCTTAAAGTTCATAGTATATACCAAAAAAAAAGTATAATGTTACAAATGCATCATATTTTCATTGATTGATTGTTTTGTTGATTGTTGCCTCAGGTGTGCCGCTGTGATTCCCGGAGGATACACACCCAGTGTAAAGCTGCTGCTCTGCGGATGGGAGTCAGCATCCATGCTCTCATTGCCATTCTGGTCTGCATCCTCACCATCCTGGGTGAGTTGATAAAGACTAGAACTAAGGAGCAGGTTAGTGTTATGGGTCCCGCCCAGAGAGCCCGTCTGGGATCAAACACAAAGCCTTCAGCTTCAGCTGCCAGAAGACCCAGTTGTGGTGTCACTTTTTAACAGCCCTGGGTACAGAACATTTTATTTTGAGTTTATATATTTATAAATGATGAATTCCATCGTAATGATGTGAAAGCATTGCATGAATGATGGATCTAAAACTTCTGCCGTGAGAAATACACTCATACGCGCTCAGAGAAACAAACAGAAACACGCTTCTGCCCTTCCAGCTTTTCTCCCAGTATTGTTGGTTTGAATGAATAATGCAGCAAGGAGGATGAGTAATTGATTTCTTTGGTTGTGAGCGCAGTATTCTCTTTGAAAGCTTCTGCTCCACTTATTTGCTTAAATTGAGGAGATGCTTTGTGTAACTGCAGACGAGCTACTCATTAATCTGGGAAATTTGGGAATTTTGAGGGCAGGAAAGGAAAATCTGATATTTCTCGCAAGGTGAAATACTGACATGTTTCTAATCCTTGGTAATCAGACACTACCTGGACTGGTCGGTGAAGAGAAATGATAACCTAACATCTGTTGCAAAGTCAGTCATCAAGACACAGGGCACAGGAAAAGGAATCAAAACTACCTGAGAGTAAGAAAGAAGTTGAGAGAAAGTAGCATTAAACAAGCATTGTGTGAGAACGAGCCAGTTGTAATGAGGAGTGTTTATCTGCTCTTAAGTTGCAGTCGTTCTTATTAAACCCAAGACACTGCACCTATTAACTATTCATTCAGGGGTTTACTCTATGCTGCTCCGGCCCTCTGGCTCTAACATCCTCTGCCTAGCCCCCCCCCTCTCTCGTCGCATATTCTCTTTATCAAACAACCCCCCCATCACTCCTTTTCCCACTGCGGAGCAAATTAACTATTTAACATGTTCATTATCAGCCACAGCTGTTTCTCTCCGTCTCCATTCACTCATCCTCACCAAGTCCAGTTTGGGAAAGAAAGAAGAAAAGAAGAACTCTCTGTCTTCTTTTAAACGTTGCCCTCTTCCGTCTTCTAAGTCTGTTATCACTAGAGCTTTTTAAAGCAGCCTGCACTGTAAAAGATGAATCTGCTGCTTTCCCATGCAGATTTAAATGAGCTGGGCCAGCCCTAAACTAAAGGCATGGCTAATGCCTTTGGCCCGCTGAGACGCAGAGAGATAGGACGGGCCAGAAGACTTGGGGTCTAATCAAATGTCTTCAAAGCTCCCCAGTGCATCGCTTTCTCTCTTTACTTCATTCCTTCCTTGTTCGCACGATTCACCATTCTCTCCATCGCTCTCTGTTGAAAGCCACATCAATATTTGAATTACAGTTTTTTCCTATCGTTTTCGGTCATGTACCCATACTATGGTCACTTTTCCCTATCACTTAACACAGTGGGCTTTAGAGACACACACCTCTGCATATCTGTTAACCTTTGGTGCAAAATGCACTACAACAACCACACCACAAACAATGCTGCCATAACTTAACACATGTTTCCTCTCAGAACACTATAACCTAAAAAACACTAACATTTTGAAGCATTGCCAATTGCATATATAAAATGTTGTTGTGTCCTCCAGTTTGGCATAGATTTCCTGTAGTGTTGCATTGAAAAAAAGAGAAAAAACACAGACAAACACTTCTTTGGACTACAGTAATAAAGTTTGTAATATTACAGTATGACAATCCAAGCCAAGTATCTGCTGACAGTGTAATCATATGTCGGTTTTCCTCCCACAAAATATGTCACAATTGAGTGTGGTAAATGTACTGTAATTATAAATACAGTAAATACTGTAAGTGTTTTATGAGAAACTGAGAATAACAATTTTCAGTTTTTGTAATGCAAATTAAATACAGTAAGTACGTAATATATGATCCAGAAACAAATCACAAACACAACAGTTTTTTTCACTGTGCTTTACTTTTTGGAGATTTTGTCACAGTGCAAGTGTTACACAAAACAGAAAATACATTACAAAGTCAAAAAATGTGTTCTAACAAAAAATGCAATGCACAAAACCTACACATACTGTATATTACAGTAGCCCAACAGTGGCGCAGAATTGGGCTAATCCCTCCTATCCTCCGCATTTGGCCACAAATTTTCATCTACGTCGCAACGTATGGTTTCTCTTGCCATACAACGTGGATAAAATCTTTTGACCTCCACCTCTTCCTCTTCCTCTGCCTCTTGCTCTTGCTCTTGCTGCATCCATTTTCCTATACCAACTACGTAAAGAAGTCCAAAGCAAATGCCAAAGAAGGCCCTTTTTCAACGAGGCACAAATTACATGTAAAACACCTGAGTAGGTCTTTAGCTGAGTAGGTCTTTAGCTGAAATGACCACCAGGTGTTTTGCATTGCAAAACTTATCCTCTGTGTTTTGTACAGATCATTGTATGTAGTGTTGCTTTTACGTAAAAAAAAGTAATTCCATGCCAATTCACCAAGAACTATGGTGCACAGGGGGAAAAAAATCGAAATTACTGTAAAATAAAATAAATAAACTATAAACTAAATATTTTTTCTTATTCAAACATGTAACTTCATTTGTCTGTCCAAATGCAGCATCTTTCCATCTACAGTGATCTAAATTACTGATAAGTTAGGTTTTGAACAGAAAGTTCACTGTTTTGAACAGAGTATCTAAACATTGGTAAAATATGCTGTAGTTCCACAGCGTTTTGCCGGTAGTGAACATTGACTGGGGCAGGTATCCATGAAATTTGGAAGAAGGCGTCATTGCCAGCATTTGTATCTTAGCATAGGGGCAAGTAACCACAGTTTGGTTCACATGGTCTACTGGTATGCTCACTGTGTGAAGTGTTTAGGAAATGTGAACATGGTTTAGGTAAATTGCCTAAAACGATAGGAAAAAACTGTAAGCACAGATATCTCGTCACATTGGTGATCTTGATCTGGGGGACTTTAATAGTGAGTGGTGGTATGTCTTGCTGAGTGGAAATGTGGCACATGCCCAAGGCGACGATGAAGTCAAATTAATTTCAATGTTGATGTTCATTACCATTATTGTTCAAATAGCAGGTTGATCAAGAAGATCAAAGTCATCAATCACCATTGCTTTCCAAGTCACTCATGATCCAAGTGTAGCAGTTACAGTGTTCGCTTCCAACCCAGGGGTTGCCGGTTCAAGCCCCGTTGGGTATTTATGGGGTTGCAATAAGGTAGAAGTATTCGTTGGCCTTTTCAAGGTCTGTCCACAAACATTCAGAGACCTAAAAGAGACAGGGTTTTAGTCCCCTAATACGCTAAGGATGGGTGACCACGGAGGGAGAGCTAATGAAGGGCAGAAGGAAGGTCGGTCCACTTGCTTGAATTAATTTGATCGGTCATGTTTTCACCTAATTGGTCATGTATTCATCTGATTAGTCATGTATTCATATGATCGGTCAGGTGTTCATCTGATCCGTCGTGTATTCATCTGATCGGTTGTGTATTCATCTGATCGGTCGTGTATTCATCCTATTGGTCTTGTATTCATCTGATCGGTCATGCATTCATCTGACAGGTCATGTAATCATCTGATTGGTCCTAGTCATAGTTATCCTGGTGGTGATGAGGAGGCGTTTCCAGAAGGAGTCTCTGGCCAGCATGAAGCACAGCGGGGAGATCCATGAGCAGCTGGTCACCTATGATGAGGAGGGCGGAGGGGAGATGGACACCAATGGGTAGGAAAGCCTTTTGTCCTCTATGATGTAGGAAACGTTATCTCAACCAGGTGTTCAAAATGAGAGACTGTTTCTAGTACCCTTACCCTCCCTCTGCACCTCTGGTGACAAGCACACCATGGACATGATGCCTTACATAATAACAGAAACACAGCTTGATACACTCTGATATCGTCTATTGGTGATGTACAACCCTACTAAGCTTCAATGTTTTTTATACCCTATCGTTAATAAAATCATTAGACTAGCTGTCGTTTGGCTGGCTTACCACAATCTGAGGGTGCCATTTATCAAATGTACCATACTGATATGTATGAGAGGCTTCGATAATTGTGACGGCCGCCGGATTAAAGACTGGTGACTTGGCTAGGATAGCTAGCTAGGCGGCGGTAATGTTAGCTTAGCCCGTTCTGCATTCTAGAAAACCCAATGACAGTTCATTTGTGCTTGATTTCAAACCTACATCGCTCGCTTTCAGTTTTTTTTGTTATTTTATTGCATTTAGTTCTGCAGCTATTTATGAGGCTTGGAAGTTTACGCTTAAACGCAAGAAGGGATATCCAATGAGTTGCTGCCCGGCTGTTCTGGGGTTGACGCTGAAATCTTATTGCTACATGGCTACATGGCCACGCCCCAAGACTTCAAAGCCCATGTGCATCCTGCATTTAGCAGGCTGCTGGCCCGGCAGTAAAGTGTGCGCCCTCCTCTGCATTCCCACAAGGAGTTCTTGTCATAAGAGAATTAAACTGATAACTGAAACTTATGCATGATGATTGACAGTGATTTGAAGACATTCTTTTCCATTAAACCACGCTGTTACTACTGCAGCAATGCCTACAGAAATCAAATTTTTTAAGGAAGTAAAGTAAAATATTACACAAAAAGCTAAAGTAGGACCTGGAGTTCGTTGTACATCACTATTAAATAGTTTATAACGTTGTCTTGGTGTTTTGGGCTGTACTTCTCCTTCACAACTCATGCTGCCAATATGTCTGTTTATTATGGAGGCATGGATCTCCTAACTGGAAGGAGGGATCCCATTTCATGCGATCCTTTCGCATGAAATGGGAAAGGTTTTTCCCTGCTCATTAGGGGGTTCTCCTTGGCCTTCAGAGGGTTGGGGAGGTGTCATAGGGTGGAGCTGTGAAGCCCCTTGTGTCACTGTGATTAAGGGGACTTGCTACTGAGCTGGACTCTGACGGTGGTGTCCTCCTCTAGCTACGACGTGTCCATCCTGACGTCCGCCCGCCACGACGGCTCCCTGCTGCTCCACCCGGACCACGGGATCCACCCCTCCCTTTACGCCCGGGTGCAGAAGCAGCCCTGTGGACAGCTCCACCAGCAGCACCACCCACTGCTGCCGCCCCACCTCCTCCCCCCCCTCCAGCCTCCGGCCGCCTGCAAGGGCGACATGGCTGTGATGATCGAGGCCAAGAAGGACGAGGCAGATGCGGACCGCGAGGCTGTGCCCTATGACACGCTGCACATCTACGGCTACGAGGGCGGCCCCGGATCGCTGGCCGGCAGCCTGAGCTCCTTGGAGAGCTCCTGCTCCTCCGCCGGCTCCGGGGGCCCCGAGTACGACTTCCTCAGCGACTGGGGGCCGCGCTTCAGGACCCTGGCTGAGCTGTACGGCGTGGACGAGCTTGAGGCCTACCTCCCCTACTGAGGGGGGCGCAGGATACCCGCCCTCGTCCTCGGATGAACCTTGATGTCGAAACACACACACACACACACCACATAGCTATTAACACTCAAACACTCAAAAGAAACTCAGTAACTCTAAAATCTCTATCAAAACACACACACACACATAGCATGTCTGACGCTTGGTTGCACAGAAGCATAGTAGCCATATTTGATGGTATTATTCTTTAATCTCTCCCTTTGTCATAGGGAGGAGGTGGTAAGAGCTATCGGCTAACACTGCCTATAAATAGTGTTCCAGCTTCTGAGAAATGAAGGAGAGTCCGTGTGATGCAGACGGATTTGTTCTTTCCACTGTAGATACTCATGCTCTTAGTGTGTGTAGGCTCCCCAAAGCCACCATAAACCAGTGTCACCACAGCCCAACCAGCGATACACAAGAGATTAGGCTATTAGAACATCTTTGCCTCCCCTTTCGATGAAATGCCAACCTGTGTAAATCTCGATGAAATGGAAAGAGGTTGCAGTGGTATGACATCATCGAGGAACTGGAGCAAGACTCACACTTTTGTCCATCACAGTCCATCCTTCTGTAAGGTCTTTCCCCCTCTTCCGTGGGCCATAACAATCTATTGTCTGCTTGGAGGTTGCCATCGGGTGTGAGCCCTGAAGTCCAAGCTCTCCATTTCCTCTGATTCCGTTGTGTCCTCAGCAGGTGAGTAGAGCTGCTGTAGAGAGCATAAAACACAGAACAAAATCAACCGCTTAGAAGTGTTGCCTTCCTCTAGGTTTTATGGAGTTTGATACTACAGATACACTCTACACATCCACAGCTAAGCTGTCTTGTGCCATATCCGAACTTGAGGTTGACTATGATATTGTATGGAAATATATTATTAAGTATTATTGCAATTGAAAATATTGGCAGTAATCAAACGGGTTTTGTTTGGTTGCTACTTGTTTTCTTAGTTATTCGGTTTCTGACTTCCTCCTTTTCTTCGTGAATGTGAGAGGTGGAGTGGAAGGGTTTTGCTTGAAAAAGAACTGTGCTAGCGGGTTGTCAAAACAAAGACACTTGAGCTATTTTGATCGCATCACGTTGAAATTAATTTTTACAACGAACAAAAACTTGTCATGTCAAATGAACTACAATCGGAGCACAGGCTTAGCTTTGTGGACAGACAGACAGGGAAGCAGTGTGTTACACACTGCACACACATGCACACTGCCGAGACAAGCAGACGGACGGGAGCGATGAAAGCTGGATTCTGTCAGGCCCATGAGAAAAGTCATTAAGACAAGTCAGGAAGCCCGGCTTCAGAAAAAAAAGCTTTTTGGGATGTTGTGGTTGCCCCGAGGTCCGGGAGGGCTCTGTACAGCTCTGAGGTGGTGTGGATATGCCTAACCTTGCATCCTTTCTGCTACTGTCGCTGAAACATCTGTCAGCATGTGATGGGCTGTAGTGAGTCCTGGAGCCAAGAACTAATGACCAAACTTAATGCTGATGATCATCATGTAGTTGGATTGAGTTTAGGTTCATTTAGTTTAGTTCCTTTGACTTTTCCATATTTAGTTTTGTTTACCTTCCTTTACCTTGGCAAGTATGTCAAAATAGTCCAAATAGTCATAATACTCTTACAATTCTATGCCTTGAGGGTTTTTTGTGCTCGGCCTGAAATGTCAAAAGATTTGTCAACAAATGAGCCGAAAGTATGGCACACTTCTTTTTTCATTCATTGTTCAAAGTTTGGAAAATGTGGTTAGAGCTTCTTTTGTTTTTGTTCTGCTGTTGGACTCAACTGTGTTTTTTGAAACACTGGAATGACGTTTGATTACCGGTGGAGACAATAGCTGGAAACCATATTTTTTTCTCCTGTTGGCTACATATACAACCCACCAACACTAACACACACACACATGTGCATGAACACTCAGGCACACACGGCCTCACACAAACACACACACATAATGCAAAAACACACAATCTCCCTCTCTCTCTCTCTCTCTCTCTCTCTCTCTCTCTCTCTCTCTCTCTCTCTCTCTCTCTCCCACTCTTTTACTCTTTTCCCTCTCTTCCTCATACACCCTGTCTCACACACCTCGTCTCTCCCCTCTCTTCCTCATACACCCTGTCTCACACACTGTGTCTCTCCCCTCTCTTCTGCCTCCCTCTAATCAACTAAAGCAAACAACTTAAACCACTTCCTGTCCATCTGGAGGTTGGACCCACCTCTTCCTGTCTCCATTATCACTCCTGTGAGCAAACAACACATTGTGCTCACTTCCTCTCGACTTGGCTTGGGAAACAACATTTAGAGAGAGAGAGGGGGGGAGGAAGAGAGAGAGAGAGAGAGAGAGGCAGGGAGAGAGGGAGGGAGGGAGAGGGAGACAGCGATAGAGAGAGAGAGTTATCAATATTGACTTGAAATGATTTTAAAATCTACCGAAACTAAGAGACATTGGACAAAATCTTGGCGTCAGGAATCAGCGGAAAATAATGGGTGCCATTGAGGATGGATGCCTCCACCGGTTTCATCACACCAAGCAATACAGATAACTGGTATTCAAACTTGCACCTTTGGTGATTGTTTGGAAGAGAGGAATTTATCACAACCTATTGAATCTTAGGGTATTTAATTTTTTGATATTTTTTTCATGTCAAAGGCTTCTGGAATCCTGGTTTCTGCTGATAGGTGATTTTGGGTTAGTTATGATATTTTAATATTGGTTCAGCTTTGTTATAAAAACAGTAAATGTCTACTCGTGGGTCTTTTCCTGGATCAACAGTGGAGGGGTGGAGAGCAGAGGGAGGGAGGCTTGATTGGACCAATGACATCATCTCACAGTGACATCACTCTTTCCATTTCATACCGGCCTCATCGTGTATTTTGAACTGCATTGAGACGGTATTCTGATCATATGGAACTTTTTTTTTCTGATCATATGGAGTGGTTGAGAATTGTTGCCAATGTTTCGATCCCAATTTTCTTTATGAAATATACTTGAATATTTTTATATTGTAAAATGTGTAAACTTTATTTCTATTTTGAAATCTAAAAAAAATGGAGAAGAAAAATCCCCAAAATCTCTTTTTGTACCATGAACATTCAAATGTGCCATCATTGTTGCATAATATGTATTGACTTTCTGAGATTTCCTCTGTTTAAATTATGTTAAGTTGAGTTTTGTTTTCAATTGTTTTTTACCATCCTTTTATTCAAGCTCTTTAACCCATTGGCTTGATTATATTAACAATTGCGACTGAACACTGACATTTTTGAAGTTATTTGATATATGAAATCTCTCTAATTCTCTACTAAGTTATTACAATTATAATTTGTTGCCTAATGGTTTGAAATGCAATATGATTACATGTTCATGCATGAAACAAACATATACCTCTCTCAATATCGTAATCTTCCTGTATCATCTCCCATACAGTAAATGTGGTATCAGTGCTTTCAGAATGCCAGTAGAAACCATCTTGCATAAAAAACGATGAGCTACTTTCCTGCTTTCTAAGGTGCCTATTGCAGCATGAGCAGAAATGATGCAACCTAATGCAAAATAAGGCCAAGGTTCAATCTTTTGCGCCTGTGACTGCAAAGGACAGAAGAGAGCTGAGGTTTCACCAGACATTGACGTGCATCTAATTGTCATCCCTCAGCACACTGCCAGACCATTAACCCCTAACCAGAGACTCAATTGATGTACTCATTCTACCCAGTGTTGTGGTGTCACTTCGAGACACACAGTACTACGGACCCATGAAGCAACTATTAGCTGTAGATGATGAAATGTTGTATGTGTGTGTGTGTGTGTGTGTGTGTGTGTGTGTGTGTGTGTGTTATTGTGCGTGTGTGTGTGTGTGTGTGTGTGTGTGTGTGTGTGTGTGTGTGTGTGTGTGTGTGTGTGTGTGTGAATATACAGATACATACATCAATATATTCCATGTGACCAAGAGGACTTTGTGAGTGATAGATATTGGTTGTCAAACACCATATCAAGATGAAAATGTGCCTCATGGAATATTGATTCTGGCTTCAACTTTTGTTTGTGAGTAGAAGAAGTAATCATTATTATGTAATGTTGGATAATGAATTCAACATTTTCAATTTACATTTAGGGCATTTAGCAGATGCTTTTATCCAAAGGGACTTACAATATGTACATTTGTCAGCATCCAAAGCGACTTACATAAAAAAATATTAATCTTGATATATGTTAAGGTAATAAGGTAAGGAAAGGTTGAAACACTTAGAAATTTCATTTAAAACCAAGAAAGTTGAGAGAAATATGGTGTTTAAATAGCGTTTCCAGTAGAATGTATGATTCCCTGTTCTCTGTATATTTGTGTGTGTGGTGTGGTGTCTGTTTGTATTAACCATAATTTGTACACACCCAACAGGTTTCACTGCAGCACCCAATTAGCCCAAACACCAAGCCAATCTTTTTTTATTCCCAATGTACAGTATGAAAGCATATTTAAGAAATGCAACACGTGCCTTTATTGTTGTTATAAAATACTGTTTGTCCTTTTTATTGGGTGAACACAATGTTTTCTATCTTGTTTTTATGGTGCATAAATACTTTCTATTAACAGAATTTATTTGTATGTGTACAATAAACATTATCTCCCTAATAGTATTTCACTGTTGTCGTTGCCATACTGCCAAATTTCTATTAAAAATAGCCAAAGTGGATTCTTCTGGTCTTGAAATTATTAAGGCATTCCACGGACCCTTATTTTGAAAGGCTACATGAAACCATAAAGGTGGTTTAGCAGATGTGCCTTTGTTGGCCTGTTTGTTGTACAAAGGACATGGAGGATGTTGAACGCCTGCCTGCAGTCCCCGACCGTCTGCTTAACCTGTCTGCCTGCTATCTGTTTAACCTGTCTGCCTGCTTGCCAACCGTCTGTCTGCTTAACCTGTCTGCCTGCTAGCCCTCCATCTGCCTGCCTAACCTCTTTGCCTGCTAGCCGACCGTCTGTCTGCTTAACCTGTCCAACTGCTGGCCCACCGTCTGTCTTTTTAACCTGTCTACCTGCTAGCCAAGTTGAACAACATATATTCAGATTAAGATGTTGACAAATCAGCCCCCCTTCTGTAGAAAAGCAAAAAAGGAGCCAAGCCTCAGATTCCTTGAGCCCCTCGTTGTGAGGTGGAACATGTGCCTCAGGGCTCCAGACAGATCTGGGAGAGGAAAGCGACAATTTCCCCCCTCAATCTTTTACATCTGGGCATAATTGCTGTTGATTCATACATAATAATAATAATAATAATAATAATAATAATAATAATAATAATAATAATAATAATAATAATACATTTTATTTATAATGCACTTTATATTCAAGAATCTCAGAGTGCTTCAGAGAAAAAAAATAACAAAAAACTATTAAAAGGGGAACCTCAAAGAAAGTTTAGCTAAATGCTCTTTTAAAGAGATGGGTTTTGAGGTTCCGTTTAAAAAGAGCTGTAGTCTGTGGAGCCCTCAGGTGGTCAGGGAGGGCGTTCCATAGTCTAGGGGCAGCAGCAGAAAAGGCCCGATCACCCATGGTGCACAGCTTCGTATGTCGGGTTTGGAGGGTGTGAGTGGACCCAGAACGGAGTGTACGTGAATTTGTCGGGGGGGTGAGGAGTTCCTGAAGGTAGAGGGGGGCAAGTCCGTGAAGGCACTGGTGGGGGAGGAGGGAGACCTTGTACTCAATTCTGAGTGGGACAGGGAGCCAGTGCAGTGATTTCAGGATGGGGGTGATGTGGTCATGCTTGCGCACCCTCATCAGGACCCTGGCAGCACTGTTTTGAATGTATTGGAGCCTCTGGATGCTCTTGCCAGGGATCCCAATGAGGAGTGCATTGCAGTAGTCCAACCTGGAGGAGACAAAGGCATGGACGAGCTTCTCTGCATCAGCCAGGGTGAGTGATTGGCGGAGTTTGGCGATGTTCCTGAGGTGGTATAAAGCTGTCTTACAGAGGTGTTTGATGTGGGTGTCAAAATTAAGTTGTGGGTCCATTTTAACACCGAGGTTGGTGACGGATGTGGAAAGGGGGATGTTTTTGCCAGAGAAGGTGATATTGGTGATGGTGGGGGAGCGGAGCTGATGTGGCGTGCCAACAAGGATGGCTTCCGTTTTATGGCTGTTAAGTTGTAGGAAGTTGAGCTTCATCCACGCCTCTATCTCCTCCAGGCAGGTGGTCAGTGTGGATGTTGGCAGAGGGGCAGAAGAAGTGGGGGTTGTCCTGATGTAGAGCTGTGTATCATCAGCATAGCAGTGGTAAGATAAGCCATGCCTGCTAATGACACTACCCAGCGGGAGCATGTAAAGTGAGAACAGTGTGGGGCCCAACACCGAGCCCTGGGGGACACCGCAGTTGACGTTGTTGGTGTGTGATTTTGCTTTGCCCAGGGCAACGTGCTCAGTTCTGTCAGTGAGATACGAGGTGAACCAGTTCTTTACATTTCCTGATAGTCCAATGGTGTATTGCAGGCGGTGAAGGAGAATATTGTGGTCAACCGTATCAAAAGCAGCTGTTAAGTCCAGGAGGATGAGGAGAGATGGGGAGCCGGTGTCTGCTGCCATCAGGAGGTCATTTGTGACCCTAACCAAGGCTGTTTCTGTACTGTGGCCATGGCGGAGACCAGACTGGAATTTTTCAAACAAGTGATGTTGTATGAGGTGATCCTGGAGTTGTGCTGCAACTGTTTTTTCCAGAACTTTTGACAGAAATGGGAGATTTGAGATGGGCCTGTAGTTGGAGAGGACTTCTGGATCAAGGGTAGGTTTTTTTAATGTTGGTCTGATGACAGCAGTTTTTAATGCAGATGGGATATGGCCGGCCAGGAGGGAGTGGTTAATGATATTGGTGATGAGTGGAGAGACAGCAGAGATGTTGGCCTTCAGCAGAGCTGTAGGGAAGGGGTCTAGTGCACAGGTGGATGGCTTCATTTTCCTGATGACGTCCTCCACCTCTTCCTTTGTGATGCTGGAGAAGGAGCAGAGGGTCTGGACAGAGTCAATCGGTGGGTCAGCAGTTGGAAGGGGCAGGGCAGTAGTGGTGGAGAGGTGTGAGCGGATGTTATTCACTTTTTGTTTAAAAAAGTTGATGTGCATATTGCACCTCTCCGTGGTGACATCAGATTGGGATGGTAAAGGGGGTTTGAGAAGGTGATGGATAGTTGAAAAGAGCTGTTTGGAGTTACCAGGGCTATTGTTGATTATTGCGGAATAGCACCTGGACCGTGCATTATTCAGGGCTTCAGCATATGCCCTCCTGTGTTCCCTGTATGCCTGTTTGTAAACGGTCAGACCAGAGGCCTTGAGTCGCCGCTCAAGGACACGCCCAGCAGCCTTCATTGTACGTAGTTCACTGGTGTACCAGGGTGCGGAGCGCGAGAAGGAGACTGACCTCGATGTTAGGGGGGCGTGGAGATCCAGGAGACTGCTCAGGGACTGGTTGTATAAGTCCACTGAATCAGCAACAGAGAGGGAGTCAATTGAGCCAGAGGAAAGATGTTGAAGGTCCAGGGCCAGGGCATCCATGTTGATATTTTTCACATTCCTGAAGTGGATCTGCCGCTTTGGTTTGGTGTGGGAGGAAGGAAAAGGGAGCTCCATTGACACAACTCTGTGATCCGAGACGCCAAGATCATAGACCTGTAGGTTGCTGATGGGGGCGGAGTTTGAGATCACCAGGTCAATTGTGTGTCCTCTGGAGGGTCGGGGGGCATCAACATGTTGTTGTAGGTTGAGGGAGTCTAGCAGCTGAAGAAAATCAGCAGCGGGCTGGCATGAGGGGGTGTCAACATGAATATTTAAATCACCCAGAATGATGGTATTGGCAGAGGTAGTACAGAGTGTTGTGAGGAGATCAGACATTTCCGGGATGAAAGCAGAGTTGGGTTTTGGGGGCCTGTATATGAGTAGAACAGTCATGGGATGGGGGGGCTTGCATGTGAATGCAAGACATTCAAAGGAGGAAGTTGTAGGCAGCACCATGGGGGACAACTCCAGGTCCTGTTTGTGGATGACAGCTAGGCCACCACCTCGTCCAGTTCTGCGGGCTGCCTCCAAGTAACTGTAGCCTGGGGGACAGGCTTCGTTTAGGGCAGAGTAAACCTCTGGCTGGTGCCAGGTTTCTGTTAGACACATGAAGTCAAGTCCTTTTTCCCTGATATGCTCTTCAATCAAGCTGGATTTATTATTTAAGGATTGAGTGTTGAAAAGTTCAAATTTAACCAGTGACTGTGGAGTTTCTCTGTACAGGTCGCAGAGCCTTACAATCCACTCCGCGCAGGTTGGAATCCACTCCATGAAATCTATCCAGCCGGGAGTGCGGGGATCTCGCGATGTTACGATTTTTGCCCTCAGCCGTCTCAGCGGACCTAATGGATGTGATGAAGCCGGCAGGCTGACCATAAATAAAGTTTCTCCCTGAGCCTCTGTGGATATATCGAGTTCTACGCAATAGTCCTAGCTGCTTAATGGTGGAAATACAGGGTGGGATGGAGCGATTGTTGTACTTCAGCAGCTGTGGGGCGAAGTACGTCAACATCGAACCTGATGTTGAGTGATGTTTGCCTGTTTGTAACTAGGTACGGACCCGACGCATCTGGGGAAGAGCTGGGAGGCAGTGCAGAAAATCCACGAGACAGTAGAGACAGCTTAGCAGGTTGACCAGGGCATATTCCTCACCAGGATCACCGAAAAAAACGCCAGCAGTGACCAGAAAAATGTCACATCAGCTACTTGTTTTTAGCCGTTGTTATCAGCCGTTACTAGGGACGCCAAAATAACAAGTGAGCTACACGGCTCTTCACAATAACACAATAACACTGGAACAACTAAAGACAGTCCATAAGCTTGCTTTTCGTCACTGATGTAGCTTGCAGGGAACCAAGTAGAGATTATATGTCAACAAAAAATCACTTTTTAAAGTAAA
Source organism: Gadus morhua (assembly GCF_902167405.1). Lineage (NCBI taxonomy): Eukaryota > Metazoa > Chordata > Actinopteri > Gadiformes > Gadidae > Gadus > Gadus morhua. The sequence goes on from NC_044062.1 coordinate 27,397,131, forward strand.
ATTGGCCAAAATTGGCCCAAAAATTGCTTGGAGAAGCGGCGAACAGACAGCGCCAGCGTCCTCTCCGTTTGTTGCCTAGATACAACATTATTACATTACTGATCTCTGCTTTTGGTCTGGTCCTAGTTCCATCTTGTAGAGGCTAGTAATGGGAGAACTGGTGGGAGCAGACTGGTTGTCCAAGATGCCTTTGGTGAATCATCACCACGTCTCTGGATCAAGCTGTCTCCTCCAGCCGCTCTGTAGCAGCAGACCTTTGGGGAGAGATGGCACAGAGCCTGGGCAGGAGACAAGGAACAGGCCTTGTTTCTTGTTTCTTGTTTCATTAGGGAGCGATACGACCAAAGATTAATAAGTTTGTTTTGAGAGGTCGATGCTTTCATTGGAGATGTTGCAGTAAACTTTTCAAAGTACGACGATGTCCGGATGTTGTAGTATTCAGCCTTTGGCCTTTTGTGATCCCTAAGACAAGAGCAGCCGTGAATTCCCTGGTGCCAGAGCATTAGCCCACTACTGAACTACTGAACTGAACTGGAATTTGCATGGCATAGTTTGGCATAGTTGATGGCAAATATCCACACAGACATAAATTCATAATCTCATTCGTGTGAGATTGAATTGTGGAGCTCACTCTCCTACATCCTGGAACCCCAGGAAGGATCACAAGAGGCCTGAACCTTCAGGCTGATGGCTGGCGTTGGTGGAAAACATAAGGATTCGCTCTTATACGGAAATCTACTGCTGCACGGCAGAGGCCAGACTGCCTCCATTCGGAGATGCAGACTTGAATATGTGGATGGTCTCACGAGGCTACTATAATAAAGGCTGCCACTCATTATCAGATATGGCATGAGGGAATCAGTCCATCTGCTGCAAAAAAAAAAGCTTGTTGTGAAAAAATGGACAGCATATGGGTTATGTATCCTGTTTGGAGCAAGTTTTCACGTGAAATAGCCTCCACCGATGCATGGACGACCACACCAATACCACGTTAACAACCACATTACATCCAAAGAGGGAAATGTTAGCTTTGCTTTCTCTGGGATATGCTATTTATTTTCCATCCCACTCAGACCAACACAGAACCCGGTTGTGACAGGCCTGGCACGACCCAGCACTAACTGGTAGCTTAGACAGCGCTGCAGTCAAGCATCACCAGAGCAAAATTGCAGACAAGGCTCGCAATCCACAAATCCAAACACAGGAAGATAAACACTAACGCCGAACCTGGGGGGTATACCACGAACGTCGCTGAACATACCCAGGCTTTCTTGGGAAAACCTGGCTCGACAGAGCCGCAACTCGCAATCAGAGTTAAATGGTACCACGAAGCTCACTTTAAATTTCGTTGTTTGCACAATGACAATAAAGTCTGAAATCTGAATATGTCAGACAATGCCAAGGGATCGGTTCTGTCCCGTAAAACCCTCTGTCTCCGGAGAGACGCCTGTACGAGAAGTCCGCCGAGGTCCACGGGAACACCCACAAATAGTGACGCCATTGTCAGAGGAGGGGCTAGGAAGCTGCGCATGCCGATTTAAGTAGCCGATCTCCGGCTAGACTAATGGTGGGTTCGAGTATTCTCTGCGAACCGACTCGGATCTCGGATGTGATGCCACGCCCAAACTTCAAGCGTTTTATTATTTCGCTCGGTCGTTGGAGGAAAACATGGACGCCACCCGGAAAGCTGTTGTCGCGGTAGCATTGGCAGAGGACCAGGCGATCCAATATAAGTAGGCTATAGGCCATAGTCAAGTCAAGTCAAGTTTATTTATATAGCACATTTAAAACAAAGGTAGTTGTAAACAAATACAATATATTTGTGTACATAGGCAGAGATACGGACGCAGCAAGGTATTGCAGTAATACGAGTGATTGAAATTAAAATTTAAACCACCAAAGTGGTCCAAGCACAATGAGAACAGTTCATACTTAAAGTCACAATGGGCGCAGCCATCTTGAATTCTGTCTCGGAATTTCGCTCGGTCACCACTGAGTTCAACCGAGATGGCGAGATCGCCTTCCGAGGAAAAGGGGCGTGTTTGTGCGTGTCGCTAGGCAACGTCCTCGGACCACCGAGACGGATGGATATTAAAACGCACCAAAGCCGAAAAACTGCTCCCGACCAGGTTTGGTTGCGAGCATAAGTCACCATGGTGATACAGCGACGCTAAAAGAGATCGACTTTCGTGGTACAACTAACCCAGGCTTTGAGCTCAACATACCTCGCTAACCCTCTAAGCGAGCTTCGTGGTACAGGCCCCTGAGCCAAACTGCTGAGTATGAGGAGGAGCTGCTGCATCAGTTGCTATATTGTTAAAAGAAGTGAAAAAAAGTGCCTAAATGGAAAAAACATAGATTAAACAATATTAGGAATATATTTTTATTTTAGTTGGATATATGTATCATTATATTGCCATTAGATCTGTTTTTTTAACATCAGTGGGCCTGACCTATGGGACTGATGTATACAAGCGTAAACAAACGCACACTGACACACACACACACACACACACACACACACACACACACACACACACACACACACACACACACACACACACACACACACACACACACACACAGAGAATACAAAAGAGAAGATATAGACCCGTATATATATATATATATATATATATAAAATTGTAAAAAAAAACGGTGATACAATTGTAAAGCACTTTGTAACTGTGTTTAGAAAGCACTGTAAAATAAAGATTATTAATGTTATTATTATTATTATTATTATTATTAATAGGCCTTATCTTTCTCTAGAATATGACGTCTTCGCACTGTAGGTTTTTCGTTGGTGCGTACATTTTACTCGTAAAGTGACTTTAAATGTTATTCGGTAGTAGCATAATATGTTGAAACACCAATGAATAGTAGTTCAGTGGATCTGTGTCGCCATGCGGTGGTGAAAACATGCGTTGCAGCCAGTAATAATTTCGTTTTGTCTATTTGCACTTGGTAAGACAGCGATATCGACTATCTGACCTTTATTTTACAATGGCTAAAATTCTTGAATGTGTTAGGGTTAGAATAGTCTCACAAAGCCAGACCAAACTATAGCAAGTAGAATGGTCTGGAACCACGCTATTTAGAGTCGTCTATCCTGGGGGAAACTGGGCAGGCCTGTTTTTATTTCAATCGTCTAGGGCAGGGCTAACCCCGGGAAGCAGGAGCGGTGTCCTTGAGGGGGAACATGGATATACTATATTAAAGACAGGTGCACGGTGGCAAATAGAGGGCGCCAGAGAGTTACTGCCGTACCTTCAATGGGTTTCAATGTGCACACAAAATATTCCAAATCAGTAAAAAAACAACAATGATTAAACAAATGTATAATTTGAAATAGTTCATGTAGTAAGATCATTTATTTATGGAGAAAGTCTAAATGATATATTACAATTAATTGCAATCTACTAATTTCTGTCTGGCCTGTGTCTGTCAGTCCATCTGTTTGTAGGCAGCCTGTCTTCCGACCTGCATGCCTGTCCGTCTAATTAGAAAATAATATGCATTAGACAAAATAGATAAACATACACAGATTTGAAATATCATGTTCTGTAAACCATCAGGAAGTGCATGTGTTGTAAACTGCCTGTTAGTTTGTTATATCGTATCGCACATAGATATATACTGTCGGTTATTATTTCTATTCAGGCACTTGGGACAGCCTAGGTAGCGCCGTAGGGTCCTAGACTTTTACGAGGTGCACAGGACTACTCGTTCGTTGCGCCTCTATTGCATAACCCGCAACGACAGAGAATGCATTTGTGAAGAGTGAGTCAATACTGAACGACGTATATTTATGCAGGATAAATGTTATATGCAGTCCGCAATACGGTTCCATATATTGGCTGTGACTTGTGTGTTTGAGCTGGTGTATGCCATTGTGTTAGTTGATTCACTCATTAATCGGGCAGCTAGTGTATAAGCCTGCACCTCGTGTATACATTGCATATGTGTACGTCACTCTGCCGCGCCGTTGTCGGCAGTTATAGCATTTATGGTGTTACGTGTCAAAAATGGCAGCAAAGGCAGACAGAGAGTCATGGATGTGTTTCGAGTATTTATCTTCCACTTCAGGATCAAGACATGTTGTTTTTCAATTTTTTCTCTTTCCAGTCCAATTCTTGCTGGTTCAATCAACATTCGTTCTTTTTCCATTCTTTCATGTCTTTCTCTTTCGCTATCCTCTCTGTCTCCTTCCAATCTCAATTACTCCAGTTCAAACTGCCTTTCTTTGTTTCTTTCATTAGCAAGTTATTTTTGTCTTTCATTCTCCAACTGAATTAGGCGAATTTTTTACTCAGTTTCAGAGCTAGGCTTAGGTTGAGGGTCACCATCAACGTCTACAAACAGAGCCAAGTTTTCAATTGTGAACACAGACTCATCATAAAAATGTTGTGCTATTCATTTAGCAATCTGAGCTTTTGTGTAGCTTGCATTAACCTTAACTAGGTTCAGCGATTTAGCAACTTCCAATAAGTCCGTTTTTTTTTTTTATTCCTGCAGACCCGTAACGGTAGGTAACTCCAAAAACTCCTGCACTGCTGCTGCCATGATTATGAAATAAATCAGTTGAGTGAGTTGGATTCCAATTGCCTTGTCAAAATTGCTTAATGCCAAAGACTCATCAAAACCGGTTCAGATCCCGGACGAGCCCCCAATTATGTTACGTGTCAAAAATGGCAGCAAAGGCAGACACAGAGTCATGGACCAATCACCAATCACTATCGCTAACCACGAATGCTGATCTGATGATTGACAAATACAAATTAGATTTCCTCGACCACAAATAAAATACAGAATCATGACAAAACAATTCAGAAACAGTATAAGTATAAATGTAGGTTCATTACACCTTCCCCCTTAAATGGAAAATTTTGATCCGATAGATCAAAATTTTCAGACAGGTCTATCTACAATTTCAACATCTTAACACCGAGATAGACTATCAGCATTAACATTATCTTTACCCTTGATATGCTTGATTACCATGTCATACTCTTGCAAAATTAAACTCCAGTTTAACAATCTTCTGTTTTTGTTTCCCATCTTTTTTTTTCCTTTTACCTTCCCTTATTCTTCCTTCTGTTTCAGAGGTACAGTCACAATTCTCCCCTCAATACCCTGAACAAGAATGAAGTCACCCATTTCAGTGTCTTCACTTCCACAGGAGGGCAATGCCTCTCCTAACAAAAGCGACTGGGAAGCCCCAGTATCGCAGAGAATTCAAATGGGTTGAGGAGCAGAATTTTCACTTGAAGAAACAAATCCCTCAGATACGAAAGGAAGGAACTCTTCCCTCGGAAGATCAGATGACTCAGTTTTTTTAGCAATGTCAGGAAAACATGATTCCATTGAACCACACTCAATAGGCATCTTTGTCAAAGAGTTCACCAAAGTGGTAGGCGAGGCCTCTTTTTCCTGCTTTCTTCTAAGAGTTAGGCAGTCAGACAGAACATAACCTGGTTTCTTACAATAATGACAAATAGGACCCGTGGGGACCTCCTGGGTGTCACTGAACTTGTTCCTAATACAAGCACCTCTCTCTTTAACATCCAGTGCATGTGCGAAATATGGTTTACTATCACTCTTCTTAGGTGGATATATCCTATCATGAGACCCAAACCTAGATTTGTGCGTGAGTGAATACTCATCTGCAAACTTAGCAGCTTCACATAGTGTGGACGCATCTTTCTCATCAAGATAAGACTTAATATCATCCTTAACACACCGCTTAAATTCCTCAACCAGCATCAGGTCTTTCAACAATCTGACATCATTATTGACAGCTCTAGATGCACACCAACGCTCAAAGAACACCTCTTTGTGATGAGCAAATTCAACATACGTCAGGTCATCAGCCTTTCTGAGACCACGAAATTTCTGCCTATATGCCTCTGGAACCAGCTCGTAAGCTGTCAAAATGGCTTGCTTAACCACCTCATAACTTGAGGCATCCTCAACAGACAAAGCTGAATAGGCTCGTTGTGCTTTTCCTTTTATCACACTTTGCAGCATCAAGGGCCAATATTCTGTAGGCCACCTTAAACACTCAGCCACTTTTTCAAAATGCTGAAAATATTTGTCAACCTCCAGCTCATCAAAAGGAGGCATTAACTTCACTTCTCTGCTAGCACTGAATTTGTTTCCCCTTAATGGATCTGCTTTTTCTAGCTTTGCCAACTCAAGTTGTTTTTCAATTTTTTCTCTTTCCAGTCCAATTCTTTCTGGTTCAATCAACATTCGTTCTTTTTCCATTCTTTCATGTCTTTCTCTTTCGCTATCCTCTCTGTCTCCTTCCAATCTCAATTTCTCCAGTTCAAACTGCCTTTCTTTGTTTCTTTCATTAGCAAGTTATTTTTGTCTTTCATTCTCCAACTGAATTAGGCAAATTTTTTACTCAGTTTCAGAGCTAGGCTTAGGTTGAGGGTCACCATAAACGTCTACAAACGGAGCCAAGTTTTCAATTGTGAACACAGACTCATCATACAAATGTTGTGCTATTCATTTAGCAATCTGAGCTTTTGTGTAGCTTGCATTAACCTTAACTAGGTTCAGCGATTTAGCAACTTCCAATAAGTCCGTTTTTTTTTTTATTCCTGCAGACCCGTAACGGTAGGTAACTCCAAAAACTGCTGCACTGCTGCTGCCATGATTATGAAATAAATCAGTTTAGTGAGTTGGATTCCAATTGCCTTGTCAAAATTGCTTAATGCCAAAGACTCATCAAAACCGGCCGGACGAGCCCCCAATTATGTTACGTGTCAAAAATGGCAGCAAAGGCAGACACAGAGTCATGGATGTGTTTTGAGTATTTATCTTCCACTTCAGGATCAAGACATGTTATTATCACAAAGTTACACCATTTTCCCCCTCTTCCCTAAACACAATGTCCATCGCGACCACGGAGCGTCGGAGAGCGTCCAAACGATAGGGCCTCACGAGGGAGGAAGTGAAGAGAGTCCAAACGATACAAAAACCAAGGCGTCCACGAGAGCGGAGGGAGTGAAGAGACGTCCGCGTCACGAGGGAGGAAGTGAAGAGTGTTGCCATCAAAAAATACGACGTCCACGAAAGCTCAGGGAGTGAAGTGACGTCCAAACGAAAGCGCATCCACGGGCGCAGATAGAGTCAAACCCCCTCTGTCCGTAATTCTCTGCGCTATATACTGCGTGTAATCAGGAATGGGTCAATCACCAATCACTATCGCTAACCACGCATGCTGATCTGATGATGGACAAAAACAAATTAGATTTCCTTAATTATTTGTCTATTTTCTTATTCTGTCTTACAAAAAACCATTCGCACATTTATTCATTCATTCCTTCATTCATTTGATTATTCTTTGAAGCCATCGTTGATGTCATTCGCCTATTCAAGATATATAAACTACAAAAACTGTTCCCTGTGTATGCGTCTACCAGAGTTGCTGTCCTGGATAGTGTTGTCCCAGCGCACACACGTACATTCTCCAATATTGTTCCTTCGAGTCGGATTTCCTTCACCCACGACGGAGCCATGGACGCACAGTGAACAGCAGCAGCCGAAAGCAGAACACAAGGAAGAGGAAGGCCGCGACAGCTTCCAGCACACATGCAGAGTTATCAGGTCAGCTTACCACAGTCCCTCATGCCTTATACTGCCCCCCTCAAAGATGACAGCGAGAGCGCCAGCACACAGCAGCTGCGGTCACTCAGCCTGCAGACCGAGTCTGCCGTTACAGGTGACCAGCTTTACACTGCGCTTGGGCCCCCTCCCTGTCCCTTCTCGCCAGGAGCAGTCGAAAAGGCGAGTCAATGGGACATAGCATCGTATCCGAGTAATCTGCCCAGCCACCTGCACATGTGTGTGGGGCTGCAATCGCCAGCCCCCTCCGAACAGAGCTGCTACAGTCGGCGCTTAACAGAATACAGCTTCAACAGCTAACGTTATATATCGGTCTGGGCGTCCTGTCAAACCACTCACCTTGGTTGAACTCCCAACCAGGCAGCCGTGTCGATAACAGATTGTACGCCAGGCCAAAGGCAGCAGAGCTACACGTTGACTCCCTACTGTCAACATTAACTTCTGCATCGCTATTCGGAGCAGTTCCTAGTCTGCCATTTCCCACTGCGATGAGTATGGTCATGACACATTCTAATTTCCAGGCGATGCAAGCATTGGGCCAACAACTGTCAACAGCACCAGGGAACCAGCCTGCCTACCAGCCATCCAGCCTGTGTCATCGCCTGTGCAGATCATCTATGCCAGCATGCCAACGGCCGTTCAGGCCCAATATCAGCCTACGCCAATGACACCTACCTATCCAGCATATCAATATGCTCCAGCTATGCCTGCACAGCCAAATCAACCCCAGACTGCAACAGCGCAGTACCCTGCACACCAGTTACCCGCTGCAGCTGCTCTCCAGCCAGTGGGCTAGCACCCAGTAGGCACGCCTCAGCAGTTTACCTATCAACCCACCACATGGGCAGTGGCGCCTTTACCATTCACACCTGCTGTCCCCCCGCAGACAGCGTATCAGCCTCCGCCAGTCATCCCTGCACAGCCAGTGTATCAACTGCCGCCGTACCAGCTGAGCCATCATCCACAACCGGTGTACCAGCCCCAGCCTGCTCCAACAACTCAGTCGGCCTATCAGCTGGTGCCTCCAGCACCTGGACCAGCACCGTATCAGCCTGTACAAACTCTGCCGGTCCAGTATGCCCTTCAGCCCTAGTATACACCAACACAGATGCCATCCGCTCTCCAGCCTCCCAGGCAGCCAGTCCCAGTACCAACACTGCCCAACTTGGTCAATGACAATGAGAGAGACTTTACTGACCTGAAGATGGCGCTGGACCACCTACTCAGTCCCCACACTGAACTCTCCGAGCATTTCAAGTACCGTGTACTTGCATTGGCGGTCCCAAAGCGCCACAAAAACAGTTGTTTGTATATCCTACTCTCCGACCGGAGTTGCCGTCCTGGATAAAGTGGTCCCAGAGCACACACGTACATTCTCCACAACCTGGTCTCACAGGAATCTGTGAAATGACTACGGACGCTTAACTCAAAATCCTTGGCCACATCACGGAAACACGCTGATTTCCGTGATGTGGCCACGGAATTCGCTCCAATGCAAGTTAATGACACTGATATTCCGTGGCACACACACGGATTCCCGTTTCAACGAGCGAGTCAACCTGGTAGGTTGACTCGTTGTTTTTTCTTTTTTCTTGTGTTGTTTTTTGTCTTCCACAGAACGGAATGTCAAACCATTCATTTTGTCAGAGAGAGAGAGAGAGAGAGAGCTTCAGAAGAGGTATGCGGAGAAAGTACAGTGCACCCTATGTATGCTGTGTCGATTTTTCGATTTTGATTTTAATCGCGATGTAATTTTTTTCTATGGTTTTAAATGAGACGTTCGATTAGCCGACGCCTTCAAAAAAAATAAAAAAAATCAATGTTTTCACAGACCCGCGAATGCAGCGCCGCACGTAACCAATCAGTTGGAAGCGAGCCACATGACGTTTGGTTGTGCAGACACAACAACATACACACATGTGTAGCTAGCAGCAGCGCGAAGCCGCAGTTAACTTGCAGCAAGACAGTTCAGACTATAAAAATGAGCGAGAACTCTGTAGACGGGAGTTCTGAACAGCAATTAAATGATAGTACTGCCCCGGAGGAGATTGTTGAAAAGAAGGGTCCGAGAAGTTCGGCTGCTTGGAGGTACTTTGGGTATTTGAAGTCGGACGAACAACAGCGTAATACACTGTGCAAAATATGTAGAAGGAACGTAGCTACTAAAACAGGAAACACCAGCAATTTGTTTCAGCATTTAAGACAATGCCACCCACTAGAGCACGCACAGTTATGCAAGACAGGTAATGCCCCCTCCTCCAGCACCAGTAAAAGGAAGCCATATCAACAGACCATAATGTCCGCTCTTTCCAGCATCGCGCCATATGAAAAAACATCGAAACGACACAAAGACGTTACACACGCAATCACACAATTCCTCGCAAAAGGCATGCTGCCAATACGCATTGTCGAAAGGGAAGAATTTAAAAACCTAATGAGAGTGATTGACCCTCGTTATCAACTCCCAGGGCGCAAACACTTCTCGCAGACAGCAATCCCACACCTGTATGCGGAGTGCAGAGGGATGGTTGAGAGGGACCTGCGGGCTGTGGCATACTTCGCCACCACATCAGACTTGTGGTCAAGTCGAACTTCCGAACCATATTTGAGCCTCACTGCTCATTATATTGACCAAGACTGGGCTATGAAGAGCAAATGCCTCCAAACGGCATACTTTCCTGAAGACCATACTGCCGAGGCAATTGCATCAGGGCTGACAGAATCGCTTGGTTCGTGGGGGCTAAGTGAAAGCAAACAAGTTTGCATCACCACAGATAGTGGAGCAAATATAGTAAAAGCAACCACCCTCAACAAATGGACTCGCCTACAGGGTTTTGGCCACCGACTTCACTCAGCTGTTGGTAAGTTGAATAGCAGAATTGCATACCTTAATTGTATTATCAGGTCATATAAATATGAAAAAAACGAATGTTCATTATTATATATTTTTTAAACTATTATTTAAGAAAAAAGACAAGAACGTTTTACAATGAGAGTCAAGGCCTTCTCTTCATAATGTTTATTAGGCCACCCTTAAAATGCTTTATTTATTTCTCAAAGATTAATTTGCCACCTCAAAAGATTATAAACTGGTATTCAAACTATGCTGGATTCATGCCCTTGTCTAGTAATTTAAAAAATACTGTCTTGAATATCCAGCCCCTCATGTGCACTATTCTGTATTAGAAATATTCATACTGGTTTCTTATTCTGTTTTTTTTGTTTGTTAGTTTGTCCCCCACCCCCCACCCCACAGAGAAAGCCGGAAAGCACAAGAAAGTGGAGCGTGCTTTTGGTGTGTGTAAGAAAGCAGTGGCTGCCTTCAGCTATTCGTGGAAGAAGAAGAGAGATCTGGCTGTTGCTCAAGAAGAGCTTCATCTACCCCAGCACAAGTTAGTGACTGAGTCACCCACTAGGTGGGGTTCACGTCAGAAGATGGTGGAGAGGATGCTGGAGCAGCAGAAAGCTATCGCTCAGGTCTTGGGAGCAGACAAAAAGACGAGACAACTGGTTCCTACATGGCAAGACCTAGATGTCCTGGAATCTGTCAATGGGGCCCTGAATCCACTACTGGAATTCACTGATGCACTCTCCAGTGAAAATTATGTGAGTGTGTCATACCTCAAGCCGATGCTGCAACTTTTCAGAACACAGATTCTCAAGCCATCCGACGATGAAACACAGCTCACCAAAGAATTGAAGATGACAGTCATGTCATACCTGGATGAAAAGTATGCCGATCCGAACACTGAGGAACTACTGGATGTTGCAACTTTGGTAGATCCGCGTTTCAAGACACAATACATTAAGCCAGAAAACATTCATGCCATCAAAATGAGAGCAGTGTCTGAGATGTTGGAGGACTGCTCCACTTCAGTCAGAACAGAGGAAGCAGAGGCAGGAGATGCTGCAGTACCCCCTCCCCTGAAGACACAAAAAAAGTCATTGGGCAGCTTCTTTAAGAAACCAGAATCCAGCCCAGCACTCAATGACAGACAGAGTGTTTAGCGGGAACTCGAAAACTACTTGACAGCAGCAGATGCAGACAGTGAGATGGACCCACTGCAATGGTGGAAGGTGAATGAAAGGAACTTCCCAAGACTTGGCGGCCTTGCAAAGCACTATTTGTGCATCCCTGCAACCAGCACACCCTCCGAGAGGGTATTTAGCACAGGGGGGAACATTGTGACCTGCCACAGGGCAGCTTTAAAACCTGAGATGGTGGATACACTTGTCTTCCTTGCTCGCAACTTGTGAGAAACAGTATTGCACAATTTTTTGTTTCATTGCAGCACAAGTTAAATGCACTTCATGTTTTTCGTTGTTGTTTTTTAAAGCTGCTAGAATTTGTTCTGTGAAACCTAAGAGCTTGTTAAGCTGTTTTTGTGTATCACATTTGTTTTTTCTTGTATTACATTTTCTTTTTTACCAGAAAATAAAAAGAAATTATGCAAAAATTGTGATTTTGTTCATATCGTGATATAAATTTTGGGGGGGAAAAATCGAAATATAACTTTTTCCCATATCGCCCAGCCCTACTTTGTATTATGGAACATGGATGCTACAATTTTGGCAGGAGATAGTGTGGTACACACTCTGTTACGTATCATGCTCACGAAAATATTCGATTGAACAGTGTCCCAGAGCACGGTTGTCTGACTTATTTTGTGCCACACAGAACCAGACCTGCAAACTCCTCAGAGGAAAAAAGGTGACAGTGTCACGGGGGATTTTTTTTTAATGTAATATGCAAATGACACTAGTCTGAGCGTGACTTAACAAAACTTTGCATACTTTATCCAAAAATCAATGTCAAAACATCCTTGAGGCTTATCGTTTTTTTTTTTTTTTTACAACTGTCACAAATTTTTTTTTTGGCTCTTAGCCTGGGGGGTATACCACGAACCTCGCTGAACATACCCAGGCTTTCTTGGGAAAACCTGGCTCGACAGAGCCGCAACTCGCAATGGTACCACGACGCTCACTTTTGATTCAATTAGTTGAACCAGGTTTTCCGCTTTAGGTTCAATGCGCGTTCACATAAAAGGGGCGTTTATCGCGTAATTTGACTCACCCTTACACAAAATGGATCAAGCGAGAGCGGTGTATTTCACCCAAGGCGAGCAGTGAATTATTATGAACTCCTACGAGGAATTCAAAGTTCAAATCACAGCCAAGGGGAAGACAGTTGCCCATAATATGGCTAGGGTGGCGTGCTGGCAAAAAATAGCCGACGTGTTATTTCGTAAGTGAAATGATTCAGCATATTGTCTAAAAAATATCATGTATTATCATGTGTTTTACCCCCATATGTGGTGCCAGCACGCTCCTATGAGCATGGGGCCAAGTCAAAAATAAATATAAAAATATTATTCAATGTGGTAAGTTGTAAGCATACATTTGAATAATTTCAGGTGAATCTAGCCTATGATTTGCAATGGCCTAGGCTCCAACCTTTAAAGGTTGTATAGGTGATTTGCTTTTTTGGCCATTTTTGCAAAATTACTTGAAATCCTTATCATAACCCGCTTACAGCCACTGAGTTAGAAGTACTGACATGAAAATTAAACAAGTCAATCATCTGTGGAACGGGCAGGGCTCGAAAAACTCCAGCCAATCATTTCCATTGCCACCGAGTTGCATTGGACAGTAAGTACGTCAATCAAACGGTCGTACTGCACTCCCCCTCCCCCGCGCCCCGCGCGCGACCCCTTCGTGCAGTACTCGTGACCCAGAGCTCGTGACCCAGAGCAAGCTCCTGTTTGTTGTTATCCTGCGGTACCTACTGGAACTAGTTAATCCACATTTGGACCTAGCAGTAGAAGACAATTTCCATGGCAGACAAGACGCCACCATCCCCACCACCACCACCAGCAAAGAGAAGGAAAACTCTTTTTCAGAGAGTAATTGATAATAAAAACGCTGAAAGAGAAAAACTGAAATCAAGAATAATCCTAGGCGCTGCTTTCGAACGTTGGCGGCAACTGAAGGACGAGAAGGGTCTAAAAACCGATGCTTGTGTGGCGGTTGACCTAGTTTCAAAGTTTATACCGTTTATACTCGGTAATACCGGTGTGGAGACGAGTGTATTACTCGGTGTGAAAATGTCCACACCGCGGCAACCCTAGTGAAAACCAGGACTTCCAATACAATTATATGAAACAAACATACATTTTCTAAAAATAGTAATGATTTATGTGACCGTTTAATGTTTATAACATCTGGTCCAACCATTGCAGCGAGAACGTATTCTCAGCAGGGGGTGCTGGGAAAAAAAAAAACTCAGCCTGCACTAGACTCGCAACTCGTTACATTGATAAAAAAAAAGATGTATAGCAGCGCAGCTCAATTACACCAGTGCATGCGCGGACAGTTGAAAATCGATCGTTCACATCCAGCTGCTCACAGAACAAGTTTAGCGCACCACCGCTACCCTCACACTTTTTCATGTAACCTTTTTTCAGCACTAGGTCTTATGAGCATTAAATAAATGCTGCGTCTCAAAATGCCTTGGACAGCAGCGAGGATGACTCGCTTTGCCACGGGCCGAAACAGTTCGGAGCGACCACAGCCAGAGCGAACACAGCGGGGCAGAGGAGTGTCAGGAATAGTCTTTGGTGTACACATCAGTACGGCCTATTTGCACTACTGTTTAGTGGCAATGCAGTGTTTTATTCGATGCCTTTTTATTTTCGTATATTATTTCAATGAATACAATTTATTTATTCATAAAAAACGGATCTGGTCTTCAAATCTTTTTTCCAAATATAGGTCGTCTTACAATGGGGTTTGTGTTTATATTCGGACCAATACGGTACAGCGGGCGCTCACATGACGTTAAGCATTTCCTGGTGCATAATGTGACGCTTCAGAACCTAAAATCCCGTTTCTCCCCGTTGACACGACAACACATAACCGGCGTTTTCAGAAATCTCCACTTTGGCCGGAGTTTTTAGAAATGATCGTTTTCTGTGATAAGACAGGGCCTCGGACAGGGGGTGTTGCAGCACCCCCAGCACTCCTACTTCCCGCGGTACTGGGTGCAACTTACAGCTGAATGTAGTGCCATGTTGTTAAACGAAAACCTACGCTAGCCTGGCTCGCTCTCGCGCATCTCTGTTCGCGCTCGTGCATGATTGCGCGTCCAGGTACTTGGAATGGGTGGAGTCAGAGTCAGCGTTGAAGGAGAGGGGGTAGGACCATTTGAGTTGTGTATTTTCAAAATCTGCTGGCGTTTCGCAAATCACCTACCCAACCTTTAAAGGTTGTATAGGTGATTTGCTTTTTTGGCCATTTTTGTAAAATTACTTGAAATCCTTATCATAACCCGCTTACAGCCACTGAGTTAGAAGTACTGACATGAAAATTAAACAAGTCAATCATCTGTGGAACGGGCAGGGCTCGAAAAACTCCAGCCAATCATTTCCATTGCCACCGAGTTGCATTGGACAGTAAGTACGTCAATCAAACGGTCGTACTGCACTCCCCCTCCCCCGCGCCCCGCGCGCGACCCCTTCGTGCAGTACTCGTGACCCAGAGCTCGTGACCCAGAGCAAGCTCCTGTTTGTTGTTATCCTGCGGTAGCTACTGGAACTAGTTAATCCACATTTGGACCTAGCAGTAGAAGACAATTTCCATGGCAGACAAGACGCCACCATCCCCACCACCACCACCACCACCAGCAAAGAGAAGGAAAACTCTTTTTCAGAGAGTAATTGATAATAAAAACGCTGAAAGAGAAAAACTGAAATCAAGAATAATCCTAGGCGCTGCTTTCGAACGTTGGCGGCAACTGAAGGACGAGAAGGGTCTAAAAACCGATGCTTGTGTGGCGGTTGACCTAGTTTCAAAGTTTATACCGTTTATACTCGGTAATACCGGTGTGGAGACGAGTGTATTACTCGGTGTGAAAATGTCCACACCGCGGCAACCCTAGTGAAAACCAGGACTTCCAATACAATTATATGAAACAAACATACATTTTCTAAAAATAGTAATGATTTATGTGACCGTTTAATGTTTATAACATCTGGTCCAACCATTGCAGCGAGAACGTATTCTCAGCAGGGGGTGCAGGGAAAAAAAAAAATCAGCCTGCACTAGACTCGCAACTCGTTACATTGATAAAAAAAGATGTATAGCAGCGCAGCTCAATTACACCAGTGCATGCGCGGACAGTTGAAAATCGATCGTTCACATCCAGCTGCTCACAGAACAAGTTTAGCGCACCACCGCTACCCTCACACTTTTTCATGTAACCTTTTTTCAGCACTAGGTCATATGAGCATTAAATAAATGCTGCGTCTCAAAATGCCTTGGACAGCAGCGAGGATGACTCGCTTTGCCACGGGCCGAAACAGTTCGGAGCGACCACAGCCAGAGCGAACACAGCGGGGCAGAGGAGTGTCAGGAATAGTCTTTGGTGTACACATCAGTACGGCCTATTTGCACTACTGTTTAGTGGCAATGCAGTGTTTTATTCGATGCCTTTTTATTTTCGTATATTATTTCAATGAATACAATTTATTTATTCATAAAAAACGGATCTGGTCTTCAAATCTTTTTTCCAAATATAGGTCGTCTTACAATGGGGTTTGTGTTTATATTCGGACCAATACGGTACAGCGGGCGCTCACATGACGTTAAGCATTTCCTGGTGCATAATGTGACGCTTCAGAACCTAAAATCCCGTTTCTCCCCGTTGACACGACAACACATAACCGGCGTTTTCAGAAATCTCCACTTTGGCCGGAGTTTTTAGAAATTATCGTTTTCTGTGATAAGACAGGGCCTCGGGCAGGGGGTGTTGCAGCACCCCCAGCACTCCTACTTCCCGCGGTACTGGGTGCAACTTACAGCTGAATGTAGTGCCATGTTGTTAAACGAAAACCTACTCTAGCCTGGCTCGCTCTCGCGCATCTCTGTTCGCGCTCGTGCATGATTGCGCGTCCAGGTACTTGGAATGGGTGGAGTCAGAGTCAGCGTTGAAGGAGAGGGGGTAGGACCATTTGAGTTGTGTATTTTCAAAATCTGCTGGCGTTTCGCAAATCACCTACCCAACCTTTAATTTCATGTTGATTACCTGTAGCAAATAAAAAGAAAACCCAAATTAATACCGCTCCACCCAGGGCCGTCGGACTGCGGGGACAAAGGGGACAGTTGTGGGGGGGCCCAAGGCAGAAGGGGGGCCCATGACCAAAAAAAAAAAAAAAAAAAATTCTTTTATTTTACCTTTTTTCATTTTTACTTGTCACCCCCCCGTCAACAATTGCTTCCCCCCCCCCCCCCCCCCCCCCCCGTCAACAATCGCTCCGCACGCCGCAGGGGGGCCCATCAGTACCTATAGAATAGGGGCCCAGGATTTGGTGCTACGGCCCTGGCTCTACCGCCCTTCACCACTTCGGAGGAGCTGGCTATCGCCAATATCGATGGTCGGCCGATGATGGTGGAAGGGGGGATGTCCTCTGACCCCACTGCCTCGACATCCAAGGCGTTTGTAATGAGTATTCATGTTTTGGCAAAGGATATAAATAATTGTCTTGCTAATAAAATGTGAAATGATTGAGGGTAAAATAATTGTGTCATTTTTAGTTGAAGGTAACATTATTTTGGAGGAGCCGCCAACAATCAATCTCCAATCAGAGGTATATAACTATCAAAGCAAAGCATGACGTATTCTTCTAAATGTTTAATTATTGCAAAGAATGTCTAGGTTTCCCTGATTCTTGCAGGAGACAGTCGCCCTGTGACTCCAGGGCGACTATGGAGGTGATTTTTTTTAACAATTCTCACAGCTACAATATGAATTTGAAGAATAAAAAATGCCTAGGCCTACATAGCGGTTATGTAAGGGATAATGGAAAACACGGCACTTGACTATAGGTTAATGCACGTTGAACGTGCTGGGCCACCTTCGAACTTGAAACACAGACACACTGCGCAACAGTAAGTGCACGGCTTCTTTGTGCACCATTGCCTACATACGGTCCAGTAGTACAGGCCCCTGGACGAGTGTTTTGCAAGCTCTCTTGCGTTGTTTGGCCGCATGCGCGGTAGCCAGGTGACCGTCTCTTCCAATGGCGAGCTCAGTTGGCGCTGTGTGCTTCAAGATTCCGATTGGCCCAGAGAAATGTCAATTATAAGAATGATCCAATAATTTTTCGCAATTCTGGACCCCCCCCCCCCCCCCCCCCAAAAGAAAACTCTCCGGTTCTACACGAATCACGTGAATGACCAAATTGACCGGCGATTGTCGGCGAAAAGCGATGCGCTGGTACAGGGCAGCCTCCTTTGTATGTGTCAGAACAACATATGCATCAAAGGGTAAATGTAGTATTAGGGATACTCTGATATCCCCGTTTTTTTCAGCAGACCTCCTCAAATACATTTCGTGCTCATGCTCAGGAAGATTAATCGATTGAATCGTGACCCAGAGCATGATTGTCCGACTTTATTCGTACTGCAGAACGAAATGTAAACCCATGCCTTTTGGATGGGAGCGTTTCTCAGAATATAAACAGGTATATATATCTCTATGCATATAATAAATAAATATATATATAATTAATTAATAAATATACATATTTCATCAGCAATGACTTTTCAGAGATTTGACCACTGGTCAAATCTCTGAAAAGTCTGTGCTGAAAATTTAGTTTTGAAAAAGTACATTGCAATGGTGTACATTTACACCATTACAAGTTTTTAAAAAATAAATATTCAACCTTTCAACACTTATTTCTCAATGTGTGAACACCTGTTTGCAGAATCCCATTTACAAGCTTGATGTGACGAAACAATTAAATACACTGTTAGAACAGTGCCAGATTTGAAACTCTGCAAATGCGCTGGGGAAATTTTTTAGGCTTTGAAATGTGTATGTGAAAATGATGAAGAAGATAAAATGGAACACAAAATCATGTTTTTTTTTTCAAGCTATAATCTCTTTTTTCAGTGTTGCAAAACCTTTTTTACAAGGTGTTGCGTTTTCAAACCCAGACTTACAAGCCTTTGAAACTTTTTTTTTCAGGTTTGAATTATGGCAGGGAACTGGCTCCATACTCGTCTGGCTGCCGTTTTCTCGTCTGGCTGCCGTTTTGGTCGCTGGCTGGCTCGGTCGCTCAAAGTCTATGGGCGGTCCTTAATCAGTTAATTTGCATGTTACAAACAGTTTTTTTGCGACAGTTGAAGTACCAGAAATCCATACTCTTTGGCGAAAGCTACCTACAGCTCTTTATTGCTAATATTGTTTTAATATTTATATATTGAAGTACAGTTTAAAATGATGAAATCGTTGTACAAGCGGTAGTGATGGAAGGTTAGTAATCAAGAAGGCTGGTGTTCGATTCTTTCCACGGACGGATCGATTTTTGCTCTTTTAGTCAAACTTATTGACGCAATCGGCCTCTTTCATTTTAAAATGCTTGTATGATTTAGTACGATGGTATGATAATTATACGACATAATGACGGGCTGCGACACCTGGCTGGTATCGGCTGGCTCCGACGACAACCACGGCTGGCCGCTGTATGCCGCTGGCCGCGGCTGGCAGCTGGCTCTGGCAGGCTGACCGACTAGGTCGGACCATAAAAGCGTTGCGACCCTTTTGGAGGCAAATAGGTCGCAGAATGAGCGACCTGTGGCAGCCATGCACCATGGCTGCTACCACAACCAAAACCCTATGTTATCAGTTAACATCTCATTGAACAGAATAAATATACGTGCGTCAGTGTAATAAAAACGTACACACAATAATGTATAGCTTAGATATTGATAGACCAATAGGCCTTTTATAATATAGGCCTACATAAATATGGCTATTGGTCTATCCATCTATATTTTTAATACAGTGTTGTGTACAAATTTATATTGATTATATTGTCTATCAATATCTAAGCTATATATTATTGTATGTAAGTTTTTATTACACTGACGCACGTATATTTATTCTGTTCAATTAAATGCCCTAACTGATAACATAGGCTTTTGGTTATGGTAGCAGCCATGGTGACAATGGCTGGCTGCCCCAGGTCGCTCATTCAGCCATACCTCTGGTTGGTTGCGACCTATTTGCCGCCAAAAGGGTTGCAACGCTTTTATGGTTGCAACCTAGTCGGTCAGCCTGCCAGAGCCAGTGACCAGCGGCCAGCAGCAGCCAGCGGCTGGCCGTGGCTGTCGTCGCAGCCAGCCAGCCGATACCAGCAAGGCGTCGCAACCCGTCAAAACAATTATATAGGCTATATATAAGATATAAAACACATTATTTGAATACGCCCCAAATTACAACTAATATATTTTATTGATACTGATGGACCAACGATTTCATCATTTTAAACTGTACTTCAATGTATAAATATTAAAACAATATTAGCAATAAAGAGCTGTAGGTAGCTTTCGCCAGAGAGCATGGCTTTCTGGTGCTTCAACTGTCGCAAAAAACCCTTTAATAACATGCAAATTAACTGATTAAGGACCGCCCATAGACTTTGAGCGACCGAGCCAGCCAGCGACCAAAACGGTAGCCAGACGAGAAAACGGCAGCCAGACGAGCGACCAACACAGCGACCAATGCGACCTACGTCGCGACCGATGCGACCTACGTCGCGACCGATGCGACCTACGTCGCGACCGATGCGACCTATGTCGCGACGCACGTTGTTGGCCACTCAGAGAGCTCGGCCCTACTGCAAAATAGGTCCAAAAAAGTCGGGTCGTCTTACGCTACGGCCACAACAAAACGCGTTACTCGCGTTGGATAACACGAGTAACGCGCCTAAACTGATGCTTGATCATTGTGTGATGGTTCAACGCCTCCAACGCGTCAACGCAGCTAGATGAGTCCATGTCCATGCAAGTGAACGGAGCGTTCCCTCTTCGTCATAACTATCAAACAAAACATCCTTCACATTCACCGAGCGAACATTTTAAAGTAAAATGAACATTTCTCGCTAAAAATGTTTCCATAAACGCATTTAATGGCGTAACTATGTTACTATTTGTTGGCCGTATGCTTCTGTGCAAGCGTCACTACTCTCTGCCAGTGACGTCGGGTCGGGCTCCAAGCTGATTGGCTATCGCGGCTAAGCGTCACGTGTTGGAGCGTTGAAAGTTCAATTTTTTGAACTCCGGGCGTATGGCGAGTGGATAGTGCCAGGATTCCCTGGAGAAGGATAACAACGTGTGAAATTAACGTGTGGAGAAGCTACGCCGCCGCTGTGTGGAGAGGATATGCACGCCGCCGCCGTTGGGACTGGGGTTCGATTCCCAGTCTATATATATAATTTGTTCTTCATTATTTTCTGGTATTAATCTATCCAATGACTTGTTGATGAATAAGTTGATGACATTTTATAAAAAACGTTAGTTTTTATGTGTCAAAAAGACAAACTGTTTTAAAACAGATCTCAAAAATGTTTTGATGATTGTATGGGCGTGATGTCACTTCATAGGGCAGAGGGGTATTCCACAAAGCCGGTTTTATCACATAACCGGGCAAATTAACCCAGGGTTTGCGGTAACCCTAGGGTTTCCGTTCCAAAATGAACACGGTATGTTAGTTACTATAGCAACATATACTCTGAATCAAACCTGGTCGGACCAGGTTTTGTGCAGGTTAAGTTTGGAACATAACCCGGTTTTGGGGATTTAAAGCTGCGTTCACCGCAGATTCCATGTGTTCACAATGGCCTGCCCTTTTGATGAGAGCCCTGTTGATACCGGAGCGCCAATTATTCGTGCAATTCACCGGGAGAGATTTATAAGACCACGGCTATATTCGGATGACTTTTTGCTGGAGAGATACAGATTCTCACGCAAATCTTTAATATATTTAAATAGCCTTCTCTCTAGTTCAGGCGTTCTCACGGCGACGTAGGGTAGCAGGCGTCTTAGTGGCGACGAACTTATCCACACGTCGAGAGTAGACGTACATTTTGTCTGAATTTCCTTATGTACGTCGCCGTGACACCGCCGCCGGTGGACGGATCTTCCATGCCGTCGCCGTGACGTCGCTGCTGGTCTCTCGTCTGCAGTCCCAATCATCCCATTCAAAATTTCACACGTTCCCACGGCGACGTAGGGTAGGCTGCTCCTTCGCCTCTTCCAGGGAATCCTTACGGTACGGCCACACCAACCGCGTTACTCGCGTTAGGGGCGTCCAAACTCGGCATTTTTGCATTGGGAACCATTGGTATAGGCGCGTAGACGCGTTACATGCGTTGAAGCGTCGCGTTAGGGGCGTTAGGCGCGTCAGACGCACGTAATTACGCACGTAAACGCAGTAACGCGCCCAACTCACCAACGCCCGGAGTTCAGAAATGTGAACTTTCAACGCTCCAACGCGTGGCGCTTAGTCGCGATAGCCAATCAGCGTGGAGCTTGACCCGACGTCACTGGCAGAGAGTAGTGAGCTTGGACAGAAGCATACGGCCGACATCTTTCTTTATTCTGGGTGGAAATAGTAACATAGTTACGCTATTAAATGCGTTTGTGGAAACATTTTTTGCGAGAAATGGGCATTTTACTTTCATAATGTTCGCTCGGTGAATGTGAAGGATGTTTGGTTTGATAGTTATGACGAAGAGGGAACGCTCCGTTCACTTGCATGGACAGAGTCTCTGGTTGCTAAGCAACCTCAACGTCTTGGCGGACTATATCTCTGCTGATCCACCTCAGCTTGCATCCCACCTAGGGCTGTCGCAATAATCGCAAAAATGAAATATCGCGATATTTAGAGCACACCGCGGTAGATAATGGGCCATCGCGATCACCGCATATGACCTGGTGCGGGTTGCGCGTTCATGAAACTGACCGTGGAATTCTAGAATGAAACGTGCGTTGCCATGATACCCATTCATTAACGTTCATTACTCTACTTCATTTAAGAATGATCGATTCTGATTGGCTGGGAGGGGTGCATTAATCCGGCATATTGCCCGCTGACTTGTCGGTTCTACTTGCTGCTGACTGAGCACAACCTTGTGTGGTTGCTATAGAAACGCGTTACCTATAGTTGAGCTAACGTTATTCACCGTAGTTCTAAAGGGAACTACTTTTCGAGGGAGATGAACTTAAACAAAGCATACATTTAATAAGCATGCAATACGAATAAGAAAAAGGCTAATTATTAAAGTATATGAATTGTTTTATTATGTTGGCCGGCGCGAAGTAGAATAAACGGAATAATCACCTCAAGGCAGGGCAATAAACAGTTTGATATGCCCGGCTCGCGGAAGGTTACCGCCCGAGACGATTGCCCGGCCTCTCTGTGATTATTCCTTACTTCATTTAGTTAGTAGTAACCTGCTCCCGCCAAAACAAACGTCTAAAAAAAAGTGAATGAATGAAAGAATGGCAGCACTCGTATCAAAAAAAAATTGTACCTCGTCCCTTTGGGAGCATTTCGGCTTTCAGCCAAATGAAAAGGGGGAACCAGCCAATTTAGATGTGGCCATCTGTAAAATCTGCCGCAAATCGGTTCAAGTTAAACGTGGAAATACAACAAATTTAAGGGCTCACCTATCAAGCTACCATCCATCTATTGCGGCGCGGATTGCCACACAGGGTAGCGGAGCAGCTCATCATGTCGGTGCTAGCCGACAGCTTGGAGTCGCCGAAGCCTTTTCTCGAGTCGGCAAGTACAGCAGAGACAGTGACAGACATAAACGCCTAACAGGCGCTGTTACAAGGTATCTAGTTGAGGAGATGGTGCCGTTTTCCACTGTACAGAAACCTTCTTTCAAGTCACTGCTCGAGAAATTTGATAAGCAATATGAGTTGCCAGGAAAAACCTACTTCTCAGAAACTGCTGTGCCTAAAATGTACAATTCAGTAAGAGCATCAGTTCAGAGTGAGCTCAGAAGTGTGGACTTTTTCTCTGCCACCACTGACATGTGGTCAAGTGTGAACATGACTCCTTACATGAGTCTTACTGTTCATTACCTGACCACAGACTGGACTCTAAAATCACGCTGCCTCGAAACAGTGTTTATGCCCCTGAATCACACATCTGACAACATCTCAGAGGCTCTACGCAGCGCATTTGATGAGTGGTCCCTGGATGAGAAGAAGCTGGCGTGCGACACGACAGATAACGGGGCAAACATCGTGGCAGCAGTGAGACAATTGGGCTGGACGTGGCTGAACTGCTTCGGACACAATCTACACTTGGCAGTGACAAACGCAATGGCAAGCGTTAAAGATGGCACATCGCGAGCAATGGGCCGGTGCCACACCTTAGTGGGTGCGTTCTCCCAGAGCTGGCTGAAGAGGAGGGATCTGGCGAAAGCGCAAGCGGAGCTTCAAACCCCGCAGCACGTACTCATAATGGTAAGCTAGCTTTCAGAAGTTATTTTTAATTGTAACCCACTGTAAGTCCACTTAATAACACAATTGGCCTATCATTGAGCCTCCATATTATGATTTGTCAAAATAAACACCTAGTTGAAACGCACTTGCAGCCGACAGGCTATTTTCCCGTCTTGCTGTGATTATTTGCTTTTTGAGATGCTTAAAAAATATTTTTCTTTTAGAAAAAAATACACTGAAACGAAAAATAATGGTAAATGTTGACTTTTATTTAAAAAATAAGAATAAGCTGGTGTTATTTCAGTTCAAAAATTATATTACTCCGTCCATGCAGGACTGTCCAACAAGATGGGGCTCCAAACAAAAAATGGTGGACCGAGTCTTGGAGCAAATCCCCGCCATAAAACGAGTTTTGGATGATCGGCGGCATCAGCATCTCATCCCCAGCTGGCAGGACATTGCCGTTTTGGAGTCGGTGAACGCGGCGTTAAAGCCAGCGGCTGATTTTACGGATCTGCTGTCTGGCGAGAACTACGTCACGGTCTCATCAATTAAACCTGTCCTGAAACTCCTCACGGAAGATGTCTTAAAACCATCAGACGAGGACACCACTCTGACCTCAGACATCAAGCGGAAGATGTGCAGTGTTCTCGAGGAGAAGTACAGACCAGCTGCTCTACAAGCAACTTTGGCAAAGTCCTGCTTGCTGGACCCAAGATATCGGGGCAACAATTTTGATGAGTATGCGGAGGAGGAGACAAAGTGCGCGCTGATCAATGAAATGTTGGGCACGGAAGACAGAGAGAGCGGTGCCAGTGCGTCAGCTGCTGACCAGCCAGAGTCCTTGGCGCAGACAGCGGTGCCACCACCCACCAAAAAAAGAACGCTCGGAGACCTGCTGAAGTCACGGACAAGCACGTCTGCAACCGTCCCGAAGAGAGCCAGAGCCGACCTGGAGCTCACTCGCTACCTGCAGGAGGAACCCATCGACTCTAATGACAACCCCCTGGCATGGTGGTGCAACAACCAGGAGAGATTTCCCTTGCTTTCCAAAGTGGCACGCAAGTACATGTGTATTTGCGCAACAAGCACGCCATCCGAGAGGGTTTTCAGTGTCGCTGGAAATGTTGTCACCCCTCTCAGATCCTGTCTCAAACCGCATAAGGTTAACATGCTGGTTTTCCTTGCTCGTAACAAGGACATGACCGAGTTATAAATCATCGCCCTGTGTGTGTGTGTGTGTGTGTGTGTGTGTGTGTGTGTGTGTGTGTGTGTGTGTGTGTGTGTGTGTGTGTGTGTGTGTGAATGTGAAATTGTACTGCCTGGTTTATCTTATTTTGTATAGGCTACTTAATTTAAAAAAAACAAAACGGGCAATTATTTTATTTATTTATTATTTATTTTATTTTATGCATTTAAACGTTCAGCCTTCTCCTGAATTTATTTTTTTAGTTCAATCAGGAGAAACAACTTGCATCTGTGCCGTTACCGCCCTTTGATCTGCATTCAATAAATAAGAAGTGTTATAAAATTGCCTCATCTTTTTTTTAATAACCTTTTTTAAATTAAGCAAGCCCCAAGAGGCCGTGCTTTGCGGGAAAAAAATTGTGCAATAATATCGCATACCGCGATATTGCGCCCCCTGTCTTCACCGCGGTGAAAAATCCTCAACCGTGACAGCCCTAATCCCACCAGGACATTCTCAAACGACCAAAATACATCCACCGAGGCTCTGGACGGAATTTTCAGTACACTCACACCAGCAACAAAAACATCCGCTCATTCTGGTCCACTGGGCCCCGCCCCCCTCCTCGCACAGCCCGTACGGTCAGTCCCGTCAATCACAGTGTACTGTCCCCTCTGCTCAAAGCAACCTGCTACACTCCACTCACCTGTCTGAAACTCTGTCTGCTGAACACCAGATCCCTCAGTAATAAGGCCCTTTTGATAAATGACTTTATTGTTGACCAGAGCCTAGATATTCTCTGCCTCACTGAGACCTGGCAACAACCAAATGACTTCTCCCATCTAAATGAAGCTGCCCCACCAGGTTTTTCGTTTATTAGTAAACCCCGGGTTAATGGGAGGGGGGGTGGCCTTGCTCTCCTCCATCGTGATAACATCAAAGTCACCACTGTCACAGTCCCCCTTCATTCCTCCTTTGAATGTCTAGCTGTAAAACTCTCAGGCCCCAGACCCACTATCATTGTCACCATTTACAGACCACCAAAACCCTCCGCCGTTTTCCTCAATGAATTCTCATCACTACTTACATCTGTATGTGCAATGTCCCCCACTGTTATCCTCCTTGGTGATTTCAACATCCACATTGACAACCCATCCTGTACTTTTGCTAATGACTTCACGTCACTTCTGGACTGTCTTGGCATCACACAACATGTCAACCTCCCAACCCATAACAAAGGTCACATTCTGGATTTAATCTGCTGCACTGACATCACTCCCACTAACCTTGATGTCATTGATTTCCCCATCTCCGACCACAAAGCTGTACTTTTTGACATTCATACCCAACTACACAAAACCAAGGAACAACGGACCATCTCCTTCAGAAACATCAAACTTATCAACACCACAGACCTCTCCACCCTGATCAGCTCCTACCCCAACCCTCCCCCAGCTTCCTCCCTGACTGACCTGGTGACTCACTACAATAACTGCCTCTCCTCCTCCCTCACCACCCTGGCCCCCCTGAAAACCCACTCAGTCTCATTCACCCACACTGCTCCCTGGTTCACTCCTCATCTGCGCCAGCTCAAAGCCACTGGTCGTCGACTGGAGCGACTCTACAATAAGACTCAACTCACTGTACACCGCCAAATGTATTCGGACCACCTCCATCACTACAAGAATGCCCTCACCACTGCCAAAACCTCATACTACTACAACCTCATCAACACTGGTACAGGCAACAGCAGAGTCCTCTTCTCAACATTCAGCCACTTACTTCAGCCTCCTAAATCTCTCCCTCCAGACATTTCCACCACCCAATGCACTGCGTTCCTTGACTTCTTCAGCTCTAAAATCAACACCATTCACCAACAACTGGCCTCATCTCGCACCCCCTCTGATGACCCACCCTGGATGATCACCTCTGGCCAACCTCTCATCAGCTCCCTCTCTGACTTCACCCTAGTAACAGAACAGACCGTTTCAGAACTCATCCGCAAAGCCAAAACCACCACCTGTCAGCTCGATCCTCTTCCCACCTCCCTTGTCAAAGCATGTCTTCCGTCCATCTCCCCCATGATCACCAACATAATTAACTCCTCCCTCACTACTGGCACTGTACCCCCCACTCTCAAGCTGGCTGCCATCACTCCCATCCTAAAAAACCCTGGTGCTGACCCAACTGACCTTAACCATTACCGGCCCATCTCAAATCTCCCTTTCATCTCCAAAACACTTGGTTGCCGCACAACTACAGTCCCACCTCGACACTAACAATCTCCACGAACCGTTCCAATCTGGCTTCCGTCCAAAACACAGCACTGAAACAGCCCTAGTCAAAATCACCAACGACCTCCTCCTTGCAGCCGACTCTGGATTACTCACCATTCTCATCCTCCTCGATCTCAGCGCAGCATTCGACACCATCTCCCACCCTCTGCTCCTGGACCGCCTAGCTGGTATTGGGATCACTGGTGCTGCACTCTCCTGGTTTACATCCTACCTCACCGGCCGTCAACAATTTGTTCAACTAAGCAACCACAAGTCTGGGTGTTCAGGTGTCTCACTGGGCGTCCCCCAGGGGTCAGTCTTGGGTCCACTCCTCTTCACCACTTACCTCCTCCCGCTGGGTACACTCCTCCGTCACCATGGGGTCCATTTTCATTGCTACGCTGACGACACACAGGTCTACATCTCCACCAAACCCACCGCTGCCATCCCCCCCACCTCCCTCATCACGTGCCTGGAAGAGATCCGGAGCTGGTTGAGCAGGAACTTCCTGAAACTCAATGGAAACAAGACCGAGCTCCTGCTCATCGGATCCAAATCCACCCTCACTAAATCACAACACACCCCAGCTCCACTCATAATTATCGATGGATTCCCAGTACCCTTCTCCTCCAAAGTCAAGAGCCTCGGCGTCATCCTGGACAACACCCTCTCATTCGCACCCCATATTCACAACATCACCCGGACTGCATTCTTCCACCTCCGCAACATCGCCAGACTCCGCCCATCACTGACCCAATCCAGCGCTGAAATCCTAGTTCACTCATTTGTCACATCACGCATAGACTACTGCAACGCCCTCCTCACCGGACTCCCCACCAAACTTATCAACAGACTGCAGATCATTCAGAACTCAGCCGCCCGGATCATCACCCGCACCAAATCATCTGACCACATCACCCCTGTCCTCATTCAACTTCACTGGCTCCCAGTACACTACCGCATCCAATACAAAACCCTACTCCTCACCTACAAAGCTCTCCACAACCTAGCCCCCAGTTATCTCTGCGACCTCCTCCAAGAATACACTCCCTCCCGCTCCCTCCGCTCAACCTCTGCTGGACTACTATGTATCCCCACATCACGACTCACTTCAATGGGTGCCCGGTCATTCAGCTGTTCAGCACCCAGGCTCTGGAACTCCCTCCCCCCACACATAAAACAGTCAGACACCATTTCAACCTTCAAGTCACAACTCAAAACTCACTTGTTCAAACTCGCACACAACGTCTAACTGATCACTGTTTTGATTTTTTTTTTTTTTTTTTTTATTTCTTATTGCTTATGTCTTGCTTTTTAAAAAATGTATGATGACTATATGCTCTGTAAGGTGACCTTGGGTGTCTTGAAAGGCGCCTCTAAATTAAATGTATTATTATTATTATTATTATCAACACTACGAATGCTGGAAACACACCAGACACACCATGTGAAGTTATTTAACCCGATTATTGTTATTTATATCAGAGATTATTTAATCTAACCCGATCTAAACTCTATCACCCAAACACGGCGCCGTTTGGGTTTCCTACCTCGGACTCCAGCGCAGCCACGGCCGACAACTATCTTTATTCTGGGTGGAAATAGTAACATAGTTACGCCATTAATTGCGTTTATGGAAACATTTTTAGCGAGAAATGTGCATTTTACTTTCATAATGTTCGCTCGTTGAATGTGAAGGATGTTTGGTTTGATAGTTATGACGGAGAGGGAACGCTCCGTTCACTTGCATGGACAGAGTCTCTGGATGCTAAGCAACCTCAACGTCTTGGCGGACTATTTCTCTGCTGATCAACACTATGAATGCTGGAAACACACCAGACACACCATGTGAAGTTATTCAACCCGATTATTGTTATTTATATCAGAGATTATTTAATCAAACCCGATCTAAGCTCTATCACCCAAACACGGCGGCGTTTGGGTTTCCTACCTCGGACTCCAGCGCAGCCACGGCCGACAACTATCTTTATTCTGGTTGGAAATAGTAACATAGTTACGCCATTAAATGTGTTTTTGGAAAAAAAATTAGCGAGAAATGTGCATTTTACTTTCATAATGTTCGCTCGGTGAATGTGAAGGATGTTTGGTTTGATAGTTGCAGAGCTCTTCATGGAAAGAGGGGTCGAATCCAAAGGAATAGCTTTAAAGAGACTTTATTTGTATAAAGTATTTTCGGTATGGTAAACTGATGCTCTGAAGTAAAGAGAGATTGAAGATGTGTTCTAAGCACGTGCGAGCGTTCTCCTAGCTGATCCTAGCCACAAACCCACGTATGTCTAATCGCTGCCGAGAGAATTCTGATCTGCCTCCACGAGCTGTAGGCTTCTTATGGACTCAGCGAGGATCGGAAGACTTGGAGAGGAAACCGGTGTGACGTAATCCTCGGTTTTCCTCGCCTGGTCTGTGGTGCTGCCCTCTGTGGCTAAAGTATCTATTGCAGCCTTCAGTAATGTCCTGCTTTCCCTTGTGGCTATGTGTAGTATTTACGGCTTATATGTTTGGTCCTACCCCCTATTGGTTAAGTGAGGGAAATACAGCTTGTGTTCCTAAAATACGTAACATAGTTATGACGAAGAGGGAACGCTCTGTTCACTTGCATGGACATGGACTCATCTAGCTGCGTTGGTGCGTTGACGCGTTGGAAGCGTTGAACCACCACACAATGATCAAGCGTCAGGTTAGGCGCGTTACTCGCGTTATCCAACGCGAGTAACGCGTTTGGTGTGGCCGCACCGTTAGGTTTGGCACTATCCACTCGCCATACGGGCGTTGGTGCGTTGGGCACGTTACTGCGTTTACGTGCGTAATTACGTGCGTCTGCCGCGTCTAACGCCCAGGCGGCTGCATGCTTCAGCGTTGGTGTTACGTTGTTGCGCAAAATTTACTCAAAGCAATTCATGCTCCCTTTTAGGTTGCGCGTGTTGCGCGTGTTGCCAAGCAATTTACCGCCAGAACAGTAGGTGGAGTAATATGTGGAGTAAAGTTTTTCGTTGAAGACGACCTCGAGAATGACGTCTTTGTCTGTGGGAGTCGTTGGTTTGTTTATGTGCCAAAGTTTGATGATCTCCTTTCGCGAGTCATCCGATATCTTACCGACTCTCACCAAAACCGGCCCTTGTCAGGGAGCAGCTGGCAGATTATTTTTTGTCAGATGCTGGCGTGTTTCCCCACCAGTACAATGTGCTACGATTGGGTATGCGCACTGACCAATAAATATATATACATTGGTCACTTGGAAGCATGACTTTTGATTCATTAGTTATCATGTTACACAAGTTACCTAATTTGGTTTACGTCAAACTCATTAATTCATATCCATATAAAATGTTTATACAACAGCTACTGCCTTGACAGATGAATTAATTATTTAAGTGTAGGCCTATAGCCAAAGGCTTTAAGCTATAGCGCATAATGTCCACATAAATGATATGGTAGGCAGCATTATTAGAGAAAAGGGGTTTATTTATCAAATACAGAAAATAGTCCCACCATACACGCACACATTTTTCATTCACTACACACTCACGCTTTCAAATTTCATTCACTCAAAGAGGCTACTGAACTTATGTTTCACACAGAACATGAACACTTATGTTTCACATAGAACGTGAACACAAAACATTACGTAATTAATTCAAATAGGCTAACACTAAAACAAATAAGGCCAGTAGGCCTAATAGAACGAATATCGGGTGACAAGATCATTAAAATGGCTCACAATCCCGCATCAGCTGTTTGATGTCGCGCATCAAAATAGCACTTTGCCCCTGTGGAAGGGTTCGCATAAAGGGTTCGCATAATTATGTGCCAGATCGGGTGGTAGGTGGCGGTATGAAAACAGGAAATGTGATACTCCAGACAGGAAGTAGTAACCAGACGAGCAGACCAATCACAGCCTTGCAGGCTGCGCGGCTCGCGTAAAAGCTTACGTAAAAAATGACGCAAGTCTAGAAAAATCGCCCGACGCACGCAAGCCGTGAGAAGTCGCGCAAGGGGTGCGCAAGGGCGCGCAAGGGCCTCTTGCGCTTGCGCTTACGCTTACGTAGCTGAGCATAAATCGGCCTTTACGCGACGCTTCAACGCGTGCAACGCGTCTACGCGCCTATACCAATGGTTCCCAATGCAAAAATGCAGATTTTCGACGCCCCTAAACGCGAGTAACGCGGTTGGTGTGGCCGTGGTTCTCCTCTTCGCTTCTCCCTTTAAATTTCGATACACATTCGTGGCCGCAGGTGGCGCCAGAAATTGGTTCCGGGAAGAAGTAGTCCAGCGTCCTTAACAACCAGACCGTTACCGGTGTTTAAAGACAGGCTGACCATTTAGAGACAAGTGGCTCAAAAGTGGGTAAGGTCAATCAACAACAGCGGAGGAGCTATGATGCCAATTTTAAAATAATGGTCGTCAATAAGGCAGAGTCAAGTAAACACTGCCAAGCTGCCAAGAAGTTCGGGGTCACGGAGTGTAACGTAAGAAGATGGCGAGCACCAAAACAACGTCTCAAAGATGGCAACAGTCAGTGCAAATCCTACCGTGGTCCTCAAAGTGGTCGTTTCAGTGAGGTTGACCGGAGAGTTTTGAATACGTCAGAGAAAACGCGCTTTGGGAGGAGCTGGTTGAAGAGGAGCAGCTTGGGAGCGATGACAGCGAGAGCGTCAAGTTTAGTTAAATATGTGGCCTGTATTTTCTCAGTTATTTAAAAATGTTCACAATGTTGCTTGATTATGGCTTGACATTAATTTTGAATCATATTGTACATACTTTGCCTTGAAAGTGCCGTGGCCTTTACTGGCATTATTACTATTGTCATTAATATAACAAGTGTTTAATTCACTGTGTTTTTATTATTGTTATTTTAAAATGAAATGAAGTTCTTGGTACTGCAAATCTGGTCTGCAAATCGTTTTTTCTAAATGTTTGTGTTGAAAAACGGGGGGTCGGTTTATATTCGGACCAATACGGTAGGCTATATATGAATGGTCGCAACTCTTCTCTCTGGCCTGGGCGCTCCTCCTCCACACAAAGGAGCAGAGGCTGAGATGCTCGACGGATCACAGCGCCGCCTCGTGCCGAGGGGACGGATAGCACGTCGAGAGGAAACAAAAACAGAGAGGCGCAGGAGGGACGGATGCTAGCGAGAATAAGACGGGACGTGTCAATAATCCTGGAAGAGGAGCAGAAGGGTGAGGAGTGGGCCAGAGTGGGATAAGGTGTGTGGGTGGGGCGGGGCAGCGTGCGGCGCGGTGTGCGATGCGGGGAAGCGTGTGTGATGTGGTGGGGGACAGAGGGACAGATTGGTGATTGTGCGCGAGGCAACACAGCAGCGGAAAGCGCTGACGATGTTTTCGAGAACTCAGTTGGATCCGAGCGCGCAACTGCGACACGCGCTATTCTAAGGAGGTGGACCGAGTCGAGAGCGAGGTAGCGAGAGCGAGGTAGCGAGAGCGAGGTAGCGAGAGCGAGGTAGCGAGAGCGAGGTAGCGAGAGCGAGGTAGCGAGAGCGAGGTAGCGAGAGAGAGAGATTGTAAGTGGTTTAGAAGACGACCCGGCTGAGCAGAAGGACAACTGTCATGGGATTAATGTGAACCCTTCTGCGGGTAAGAAGCGTTTCTCGTGTTTCTCGGTCTCTCTTCTGTAGCTTTCCTCTCCTACCAACTCTCTGAGCACCAATAGGGCGAGAGACCCCCTCCTACCAGCTGCCCATAGATGACTAGACCAGCCCAATGGTGTTCTGCTGATCACGAGTGAGTGGATGAGGTCTCCTCAGTCTGTGTTCATGTTGTACTTCATTTTCTTGCAGTGTATCAACGCCAAGAATGACAACATTAAACTAGACACGTGTATAATGAATGCATTCAACCTGTAAATAGGTCACATTAGGACCTATATTATAGGATATCTATTTCTCTAATATATATATATCCGTTGTTAGACCATTTAGTTATTAAAATAGATTTAAGATGATTGCAGAGGAATGTTTCAGTCGTTTTACACAATATGAAAACGATTAAAATGTATAATTATTAAAATAATATTTATTATAATTGTTATGTTTATTATTATTTTTGTTGTTGTTGTTGTTAACCAGTTTTACCAATAGCCTGCCCAGAGAGCATGACCATTGTGACCTTTGTGTTCAATGAGGGTCCACAACTCCCCAAGTAAATCATTGCTGGTGTCCTGTGACCCTAGTAAAATCACTAGCGTCATGTGACCCGAGTAACATTACTAGTGTCATGCGACCCCCTGAACACAGGACCACCTTGCTCTGTGGATGTGTGTTTGTGTGATTGTGCATGTGTGTGTCTGCGTGTGTGTGTGTGTGCATTTGTGTGTGTTTGTGTGTAATTGTGCACGTGTTTGTGTGTGAGTGTGCATGTGTGTGTGTGTGTGTGTGCGTGTGTGTGTGTGTGTCTGAGTGTGATTGTGTATGTGCATGTGTGTACGATGCACTATTTCCACCTCTGACGGGAATGGATGGCGAGGCTGTGCAGAGCAAATAGACTGTCAGAGAGAGCTGGGAGGAGATGGATGAGAAGAGTAGGTGAGAGAGAGAAAACAAGAGGGTGAAGAGGAGAGAGAGAGAGAAGAAAGATAGATATAGAAATAACAGTGTACTGTGGTAGCTACGGGCTTTAACTATGGGATGCCGTTTAGAAAATTATAATGGAAGCACTTGTACGGGTCTTGCATCCACATAAAACGCACAATACTAAACACTTGTACTCACACACTACTTGCGAACAATGCAAAAAAACGTGCACACACGTTGTACTTGTACACACACGCGTTCCCCTCAAGCACACACGTTCTACTTTTAGACACAGGTTCTACTTGTGCACACGTTCTACTTGAACTCACACATTTTACTTGTGCTCACGTTCGACTTGTAAACATGTTCTACTGGTGCACACGTTCAAATTGTGCACATATACTTGCAGACTTTCAAGGAGTGAAAAGAGTCATCCCCGACCCACTTGCGTTCGAGCTTAAAGGTCCCATGGCATGAAAATCTCACTTTATGAAGTTTTCTAACATTAATATGAGTTCCCCTAGCCTGCCTATGGTCCCCCAGTGGCTAAAACTTGCGTTCGGTGAAAAATAGGCACTAGGTATCTTGCTCGCTTTTGAAAAAATGGAAGCTCAGTCACGCTCATTTGGAATGTGGCCGCATATGTCGTCATAAGGGGCCAAGCTACCTACCTTTTCTCTGCCTTGCCCGCCCAGGGAATTTGGCCCGCAAATGAGACAATGAGCTACGAACGTGCGAGCGCCACATGCATAGGACGCGTCCCCACCAGATTTCGTTAACATTAAATTTGTACCCTCCACTTGTAAAGAATAATATAAAAAATCTAGTTGAATTATTATGGATTATTACACGGGTCTTCTCATGCTGTGGAACGCTCCGTTCCATTGCATGGGCTCTTCACAACTTCCAATTCACCGTTGCTAAGTAAAATTGACCGCTGTCATGGAAAACAAAGGACTTTTTTCCTATAATGACATCTTTGGTATCACTCCTCGAGTAGTCCGGTAACTTTTCAACCCCAGCGTCTTCGGTTGCTAAGCGACGTCAATGTCTTTGCCAGACTACTTCTCTGCTGATTAACACTACGATGATGGGAACAAATAAATTGTAAAAAGACACCATGTGAAGTAATTTTTTCGTTTTGGCGCGTAGCCGTGTAATAAGCGGGATAATGTATAGAACGTCGCCGGTCATTATCAAAATTAAGCCCCTTCAGTGGGAAGTAAGACGCCTTCGCTGCGCGTCGGTGTCCTGTTCGTCTGGGCTTATTTTCCCTATAATGACCAGCATTCTATACATTATCCATTACTTATTACACAGCTCTTCTCAATGCTGTAGACTGCTCGATTCACTTGCATGGGCCTTCCTAACATTCAGCTGTCAATTATTTTTGTTTATTACACAATGCAGTGGAATGCTCACGTCCTACTTGACCACTGTCAACGGAAGTTTTTTTTTTTGCCTCTGATTCACGTCATCAGTATCACTCTGCAGTCCGGTAACTTATCCATAGATATATATAGAACACGTGCAACAAATATTTTTTTCTTTTTCAATCTTGACGACTTTTGTAGTGCTGTGTGTAGTCACACGTTTGGCCCTTCTGAACTTAAACACGCAGTTCAATTCCTTTCCTAACTCCTCTTGTTTATTTTGTTAGCTTAGCTCACATTGTCAACATTGGATACATGGAGCAGAGCATAGTGGGTCATATGTCTGATGCTTTTTGTAAACGTTTTCTTCATAAAACGTGCAAGACAGATTTTGTATGCATTTTCTTCCTTATTAGCTAATTAGCTACATGGGTATGCCGTCTTTCAGAACCTTTCATTACCGGCACTAAAGAGAGAAAAAAGAGTGCATCCTCATTGTACCCAGCACTTCTGAAAATGTATTTCCGAATGCGTCTCTGTCCCCAGCACATTTTAAACCAAACTAACGCCCATGGCCACATGTGTGTGTGTGTGAGGTAGCATACACTGTAATGTAAGTGTTGTACACTTGGGCTGAAACGAACGATTATTTTAGTAATCGATTAATCTGTAGATTATTTTTTTGACAGATTAAAATTTAACATTTTTAATTTATTCAAAAACTGAACATTACTTCAAATTTACAGTGCACACTGAAGTGTAAAAACACAAGGTTATTGTTCCAAAGTCCCGGAACTATTAAAAGTAATATTAAATTATAAAAAAATAAAAAAACATTAGATCTTTAACCGGTAAATACTAACGTTTAAAAATAAATTAAATCATCTTAATTTCTCTCAGATGACAAGAGATCGTTAATTTTTATTGATATTGATTTTCAAAAAAAAAAACAATGTATGATATTCATATCTATACAGTATATAAGGGATGTCCATGGTTAACCGGTTAACCAATAAGAAATTTAACCGGTAAATACTAACGGTTAAAAATAAATTAAATCATCTTAAAGGTTGGGTACGGAATTCGCTTTTTTGGCCATTTTTGCAAAATTACTTGAAATCCTTATCATAACCCGCTTACAGCCACTGAGTCAGAAGTACTGACATGAAAATTAAACTTGTCAATCATCTGTGGAACTGGCAGGGCTCGAAAAATTCCAGCCAATCATTTCCATTGCCACGAGTTGCATTGGACAGTAAGTACGTCAATCAAATGGTCGTACTGCACTCCCCCTCCCCCGCGCCCCGCGCGCGACCCCTTCGTGCAGTACTCGTGACCCAGAGCTCGTGACCCAGAGCAAGCTCCTGTTTGTTATTATCCTGCGGTAGCTACTGGAACTAGTTAATCCACATTTGGACCTAGCAGTAGAAGACAATTTCCATGGCAGACAAGACGCCACCATCCCCACCACCACCACCACCACCAGCAAAGAGAAGGAAAACTCTTTTTCAGAGAGTAATTGATAATAAAAACGCTGAAAGAGAAAAACTGAAATCAAGAATAATCCTAGGCGCTGCTTTCGAACGTTGGCGGCAACTGAAGGACGAGAAGGGTCTAAAAACCGATGCTTGTGTGGCGGTTGACCTAGTTTCAAAGTTTATACCGTTTATACTCGGTAATACCGGTGTTGAGACGAGTGTATTACTCGGTGTGAAAATGTCCACACCGCGGCAACCCTAGTGAAAACCAGGACTTCCAATACACATATATGAAACAAACATACATTTTCTAAAAATAGTAATGATTTATGTGACCGTTTAATGTTTATAACATCTGGTGCAACCATAGCCGCGAGAACGTATTCTCAGCAAGGGGTGCTGGAAAAAAAACCCGGCCTGCACTAGACTCGCAACTCGTCACATTGATAAAAAAGATATATAGCAGCGCAGCTCAATTACACCAGTGCATGCGCGCACAGTTGAAAATCGATCGTTGTGTTCACTTCCTTCACACCATGGTTCACATCCAGCTGCTCACAGAACAAGTTTAGCGCACCACCGCTACCCTCACACTTTTTCATATAACCTTTTTTCAGCACTAGGTCATATGAGCATTAAATAAATGCTGCGTCTCAACATGCCTTGGACAGCAGCGAGGATGACTCGCTTTGCCACGGGCCGAAACAGTTCGGAGCGACCACAGCCAGAGCGAACACAGCGGGGCAGAGGAGTGTCAGGAAGTCTTTGGTGTACACATCAGTACGGCCTATTTGCACTACTGTTTAGTGGCAATGCAGTGTTTTATTCTATGCCTTTTATTTTTGTATATTATTTCAATTAATACAATTTATTTATTCATGAAATCAAGATCTGGTCTTCAAATCTTTTTTCCAAATATAGGTCGTCTTACAATGGGGTTTGTGTTTATATTCGGACCAATACGGTACAGCGGGCGCTCACATGACGTTAAGCATTTCCTGGTGCATAATGTGACGCTTCAGAACCTAAAATCCCGTTTCTCCCCGTTGACACGACAACACATAACCGGCGTTTTCAGAAATCTCCACTTTAGCCGGAGTTTTTAGAAATGATCGTTTTCTGTGATAAGACAGGGCCTCGGACAGGGGGTGTTGCAGCACCCCCAGCACCCCTACTTCCCGCGGTACTGGGTGCAACTTACAGCTGAATGTAGTGCCATGTTGTTAAACGAAAACCTACGCTAGCCTGGCTCGTTCTCGCGCATCTCTGTTCGCGCTCGTGCATGATTGCGCGTCCAGGTACTTGGAATGGGTGGAGTCAGAGTCAGCGTTGAAGGAGAGGGGGTAGGACCATTTGAGTTGTGTATTTTCAAAATCTGCTGGCGTTTCGCAAATCGGGTACCCAACCTTTAATTTCTCTCAGATGACAGGAGATCGTTAATTTTTATTGATATTGATTTTCAAAAAATCATACAATGTATGATATACATTCATATAGATACAGTATATAAGGGATGTTCATGGTTAACCGGTTAACCGATAAGAACTTTAACCAGTAAATACTAACGGTTAAAAAGAAATTAAATCATCTTAATTTCTCTCAGATGACAGGAGATCGTTAATTTTAGTTTATATTGATTTTCAAAAAAAAACATACATTGTGTGATGTACATTTATATATATACAGTATATAAGGGATGTCCATGGTTAACCGGTTAACCGATAAGATCTTTAACCGGTAAATACTAACGGTTAAAAAGAAATTAAATCATCTTAATTTCTCTCAGATGACAGGAGATCGTTAATTTTAGTTGATATTGATTTTCAAAAAAAAACATACATTGTGTGATGTACAT
Organism: Gadus morhua; assembly: GCF_902167405.1. Taxonomy (NCBI): domain Eukaryota; kingdom Metazoa; phylum Chordata; class Actinopteri; order Gadiformes; family Gadidae; genus Gadus; species Gadus morhua. Next base: position 27,435,792 of record NC_044062.1, read on the forward strand.
TTATATATATACAGTATATATGGGATGTCAATGGTTAACCGGTTAACCGATAAGATCTTTAACCGGTAAATACTAACGGTTAAAAATAATTTAAATCATCTTAATTTCTCTCAGATGACAGGAGATCGTTAATTTTTATTATCTTTATTGATGCCACTATTGATACTTTTCTATTATTTGTTGAAATCGAACTTGTACTATTGCTTAAATTGCTGATAAGATGATCCTAGCTCAAGATAGGACGTTAAACAGGTCATAATTCCATCTTTACTACCTATTTTATGTTGCTAGGAAGACAAGGTTTCGCCAAAATAGAAAAAATAAAAAATAAACTTTTTTATACTACTTTTCTGGTCTTAATTTCTTATTAAAGACTCCTATAGCGCAACCTGACAGGAATCACAGGACAAAAAACTATGTAGATTTTCAGGGAAAACTCTTCCTATCATCTGGGCGCTTTCAGCATTCTCTGTCAACGCTCGGTTTCGTCCTTCTCTGCCCCCTCGCCCCCCCTTCCTGCCAACCCCACTCCGTTGTGATTGGTTACCTTCCGGAAGACCCCCGCGGCGCGCGCGGGCAGATTTGACCAGGCATGTGGGGGCGTGACAGGAGTGCCTCTACGTAGATGATTTCCCAGAAATGTGAACAAGTGAATCGCAAACGTTGTTCCGAGTGTTTAGCGCTCTGCACAGCCACCCCAGACTGTCGGCAGGGAATACGTCGAAATGCATGTACGTTGACACTTTAGTGTGGTTAAACATTACTATTAATCATTATAACAACGTTTATAGGTCATAAAAATCGTTCTTCTACACTGTCCGGTGGGGTACAACACTTTTATATAGGCCTACAGTGTTAAGATATGACAAGCGGCCAAGCCTGGTATTGCACCCGTTTTAGCGGGCTGTGGACAGGTCCGTCAATTCATGGAGTCCCAGAAGTCTCCATGAATTGTGTGGAACAGGAATTTGTCTCCGCAAAAAACGTCTGGATATTAATCAAAGGCTCATAATTATATTAATACCATGTTCTAAAAAAGGAGAAGGAAGGAAAGAATATGTTTCTTAAGCAATAACCCTGAACTGTATTCTTCTAGGCCTACATACGTTTTTGGTGTTATATGGAGCAATCTTAAATATTTGCGAATTCCCAGATCAATAAAGTTCTATCTCTTTTTATTTGAACTACCTGCATGTCCTCTTGTTTATAGTATTACAGGGTTAGGGTTATCAGTTATACTGCATCTTTAATCTTATTTACATACAGTAGGCCTGATTTCCTCTGAATATTGAAAAAAAAAGATTCTCACAATTGTATTTCTGTCACTCAGATCTGATGGGTCTGTGTATATATTTGGACATTTGTTTCTCGTTTTCAGAAACAGAAAAACATTTTTTTTTGTTAAACGAGTTCTAATTTAGATTTTTGTTTAAAAATACAAACATGAAAATGTATATACAGTACAAGGTGTTTTTCTATATAAGGTCAAAAATTGACAAACTAATCTAAAATAATAATATAAATAATATATATATTTTTTATTATCGTTAAATAATAATTGTTGCCCAGATGGCAGGAGGAGTGTAATTTAAAGATCACATATAGAGGATCCTCAGTGAACAATGCGAGAATATTTCTGCATCCGTTGCGTCACGGACTAGGGCGTGTCTAGGCGCCCATGATGCGGAAGCAAATCTCTCCTTCATATTCCCCTGCGACATTGACTAGTTTTCATAGGAATGAATGGGTGGCCATTTTTTTGTCCGTGGTCCATTCTTTTTATGTCCATGGACTCAACAAATCGATGACCAAATTCGTTGCCAACGCTTTTAGTAATCGATTTTTAGTGAACAATAATGAATAATGTGAATCCTTCTGTGTATAAGAAGCGTTTTCTCGTGTGTCTCGGTCTCTCTTCTGTAGCTTTCCTCTCCTACCAACTCTCTGAGCACCAGTAGGGCGATAGACCTCCTCCTATCAGCTGCTAATAGTTTACTAGACCAGCCCCATGGTGTTCTGCTGATCACCAGCGAGTGGATGAGGTCTCCTCAGTCTGTGTTCACGTTGTATTGCAAGGTTAACATTTGTCTTTTCTTGCTGAGCCTCAACACAAAGAATGACAATTTTCTCCATCTCTTTTCACTTCAAAATTACAACAAGACACTGTATTGTCTAAATCCATCTCTTCTGGTGAACTTTTTGTATGGTTGTGTCATCTTTGATTCTTTCTCTGTAACTCTGCTAACACGGCTCTGTGTGTGTGTGTGTGTGTGTGTGTGTGTGTGTGTGTGTGTGTGTGTGTGTGTGTGTGTGTGTGTGTGTGTGTGTGTGTGTGTGTGTGTGTGTGTGTGTGTGTGTGTGTGTGTGTGTGTGTGTGTGTTGATCAGCTCTTCATGGAGGGGTCCTGGCCTGGCCTGTGGAGATGAGCCAATAGGCAACTATATAAGGACCAGGGTTTATGCTGATGAAACTCATCTGCTCCAGTAAGGAATTCCCTTTTTTTACACCCCTTGATTATACTCTTTATATTACACCTCTCTGTTTCATTCATATTTATTCATTATCATTTCTTACTTACTTAATTTTCCTCTCTGTCGTTGTTTTTCTTTCCGTCTATCTTTCTTTCTTTTTTTTGCATGTTTTCTAAGGCATCTTCCGAACTCATTCCTAAATTCTTCCTTCATAAGTTTCACCTGGTGAATGGGGACACTGCTTTCATCCAGACCATTTAGCATTTGTGTGCTTGTGTGTGAGGAATTGACTGACGTTATTTTGCTGTCTTTTTCTACCTGCCCACCTCTAAGCCCCTGGTCCTAGTTTATTAATTTATTGTCTTGAAATGAATATGTCTCATTCCTCAGAGAGGAAAAGGCTTGAAGATGATGCTTGTCTGACATGGAAAAATAGGAGATACAAAACGTGAGTTTCTATTTTTCATGAAATGTTGATGAAAACATTGTTAAGCTTTCTTTTTTGTGTAGTCTGAATAAAACCCAAAGGACCAGCACTGTGATAATTATTAGCACCAGCATTCACAGTAGATGACACAGGAAAGACCAAATGGCCCCTAGTACCTCCTCCCTCTGGAGACTGTCCTGTGATTTTGGTGGGATTGCTGATAAGGCAACCAGAGTACGATGCATATATATTAAGAGCAGCATCGCAGCTCAATAAATGATGAACTGGTCTCTTATGCAACAATGCTTGACCACAGTCGATACATACTATATATTCATTGCATGAATCAGTCAAACTTTTATATTCATTTGTGGAAGTTTTGTAATGCATAAACAATCCTCAAACCACTATCCTGTACAAATCCTGTCTCTCTTTAATTCATTTTCCCCTTAAACAAATCCTTCTCTTACTTCACCTCTCCCACATTCTCTGCCTCCTGATATAGAAACCATATTGTGTGCATGTGTGCCTGAGTGCATTTGTATGGAAGGCCGGAAGGGTCAGAACTACGCCTCATTGGAGACGTGTATTCATACAATTCAACGTCAAATACCGATTTTAAGCTTTTATAATGCTCCATTTTACAGGTTTAAAACCCTGTCTTCAAGCTGGTCTTCCTAAACTCTCAACAGTGTAAAATAAGGTTTTGCACAGCCTTCTAAAGTGCTATTCAACGTGTTCATTAGCGTGTACTGATAACAGTCAAATGAGCTCCTCCGCTCCATTCAGCGAGTGTGTACACACCTTCATCACCCAATCAACCTTAACCACAGTCAGACCACAGCAGTCCGTTAATAGTCTTTCTTAATGTGTGTTACTGGGGGCCTACGTCGATTCTTTTTGATGCTCAGAGGCTGTTTATTCAAAAGGCAATATTAATTTTCCTTTTTGCTCTTTCGTGATAGAGCTAATTTTAATGTGATCAATAAAACGTTTTACAAGTATAAAGTCTTCATAAGAGACCAATGAGCGTCCACCAGGTTAGAGTCTAAAGACCAATGAGCCTCCTCCACGTTAGAGTCTGGAGACCAATGAGCCTCCTCCATGAGCCTCCTCCCTTTGTTCCACCCCTCATTATATTGGTTTAATCTGTGTGTAATTCACCGTAGGCTAATACCAAAATGTAAATTTTCAATACAAAGCATTTGGATTTCACCTAGAGATCACACATTTGAATGTATAGGGAGTCATGTAGTAGCCCAGTACAACAAGTCCACGTTCATGTGAATTTAATTTAACAATAATAATATTGATTTTATAAGATTAATGCATTTTGCCTTTGGGTTAAACAGCCACACTGCCACACATCCAGAAGAATAGATGTAGGCCTATATACCAGACATAAAACTCACATTGAACACAGTGCAGTAGGCTGAAATATTGATCAATATGCTGCTTTCTAAGAAATAAACGGAGACAAAATTTGGGGATCCAAGGGACAATAATGGTAAGTCTACTGGTTATTACTGAATTGAACATGAATTAAACACCCGATATAGCTTCCACATCGTGTAGGCCTACTGTAGTCAATGCATAGCGCGAAAGTGTGAAAGGCCGTTATTGGACTGGTGTGATGTGACTTTGGGGATCGTTGATTGGGGGAAAAAGTGTTCTCAGATTATGAAACACGGGTGTGCGAATGTGTTTTGCACCAACTGCGCTGCAATGATTGTAGCAAAAAGGATTTGTGCACCTGTAACACAGATTTGCGTACTCGTAGACCCTATTTTGTGTTTACAATGGTAGAAAAATATTTAGGACTTCAAATGTACTGTTACACATTTGTGACTTTAGAGTACACACGCAAATAGTGTACGCATTCAAATTCTGCAGTTACAGGTGCTAAAGACTTTTGCCACAATAATACCTTCATAAAAAAGGTTCATAATTGGCTTGATTCTCACTGGCTGTGATAATTAAGAGGAGGAGCTCCTGCAAGCAAAAGCTGAAATTGAATGCGCAATCGAACGCGTGTGTATATGTGTTTGTTTACGGCTGCGGTATGCACGCGGGAGCACGTGTGTGTGTGTGCGCACGTGTGTGTGTGTGTGCGCACGTGTGTGTTTGTGTGTGTGTGTGTGTGTGTGTGTGTGTGTGTGCGCGTGTAAAAGATAGAGGTTGGAGGCAATCTACATATTAGAGCACTGCGGGTGCTCTGATCTAAAATTGAATCTTCTTGTGTTCCACCTCACTGCGCATATCATCGATCCATCCATCAGCATGGCAACGGCCGCCATCTCTCGCCATCTCTTCCCATGAACCCATCAATCATCTTACCCCATGCTATTTCCATTCTATTGAAATAAGAGCCTTCATTTAATGGCATTTTACCCTCCATCGTATCTCCTAACTGAATTTGTCCATCCACTCACAAAGCATCCCTCAGATAGCCCGCAACCTTTCCTTCATCGCCTCTAGATAGCCCTCAGTTTATCCTTCATCACCTCTAGATAGCCCTCAACCTATCCTTCATCACCTCTAGATAGCCCTCAGTTTATCCTTCATCACTTCTAGATAGCCCGCAACCTATCCTTCATCACCTCTAGATAGCCCTCAGTTTATCCTTCATCACTTCTAGATAGCCCTCAGTTTATCCTTCATCACTTCTAGATAGCCCTCAACCTATCCTTCATCACCTCAAGATAGCCCTCAGTTTATCCTTCATCATCTCTAGACAGCCCTCAATCTATCCTTCATCACTACTAGATAGCCCTCAGTTTTTCCTTCATCCCCTCTAGATAGCCCTCAGTCTATCCTCATGCCATCCATCGGTCATATCCATAATCTATCAGTCTGTCTACAGTATCTATCTATTGTATATATACTGTATATTTCTATCTACTCTACATATATAGATATATATGTGTATATAAATATATATCTATATAGATATAGATACAGATATTTAGTATTATGCTACACGTGAACCTTCTAGGATGGCACAATTTGATTGGTTCGCTATGTCGGGATATTGGGCAATATCCAATGATTGAGATCTCAAACTCTGGATATTGTTTTCATCGCAGAATGTCTGTCTGGTCACACTAATAAAAACAAATAAACCGCTAATACAAACAAATAAATCCCGGCAAAAAGTGTTATCTTTTTTCTTTTTGGATTGTTTATGTGTAGCATATGCTAATTCTTCACCTTTGGCGAAGAATTGTTAAATATATACTGTATCGATCAATCTTTATACTGTATATATCGATTTACTCTATATATAACTACATATTAATGCATAACTATATGTATGTAGTAAGTTGTATATATTGTTTTATACAACGGGGGACCTAAATCCAGCGATCTGATTGGTTCCCAACTGTTGTATAATGAGCATATACATAACTGCTATGACGCCCGATCATTTTGTGAAAGTTTGCATATCACTCCGCGCCTGGAAGTAGAAACAGTTACAAAGTAAAACATGTGTTGGATGATGGAGAGGGTGTAAATGTTGTTACTCCGGGAGTGAGCAAGGCGATGGAGAGACTAACGAAAGCTTAGGCACACGGCGAGTGAACTACTCCATAGGATAAATTGCCGGCGAACCGCTCTATCGGAGCCTTCTCTCGGAGGGACGCTAAAGTGTGTTGCATAGCGACCGTCGATGCATAGCGGCAGCCAGGAGGGAGTACTTTTTTGTATTCTTTAACAAAACGGCTACTTTGACTTTCTTTGTTTCTTTTTAAATGTAGTGTGTCTATGACTTTCGTTTCGCCATAACAGTAACCGTTGTATAAAAGCAATAGATCACTTCAGTCAGTGGCATGTGCTCATTATACCACTGTGAAGGGGGTCGCCGGCCCTCCGCTGCGCGTCTGGGCCGGACAACGCCCCTTAACAGTGGTATAATGAGCACATACCACAGCCTGGCGTGATCTATTGCTTAAATATAGTATATAGTTATGTATATAACTATATACATCTATGTACGGTATATCTACTGTAATGATCTATCTACATACTGTATCGATCTATCTACTTCTATCTATACACTGTATCTATATAGTGTATCAATCCATATAGCCTATATACTGTATCTCTATCTATATACAATCTTTCTATCCTATACTGCATCTATCTACCTACATACTGTATTTCTATTTCCACTGTATATTTGTATATGTACTGTTTCTGTTTATTTATCAATCTATCTATAAACTGTAACTATGTATAAACTGTATCCATCTATCTTCCATTATTCTGTATTTATCTATTTATCGCTCTCTGTATGTGTATCAATATATATATATATATATATATATATATATATATATATATACAAACTGTAACTATAGCTATAGTTTATCTATCTGCACTGTATCTATCTATCTCTATAGATCGATTGATAGTGAATATATATGTCTACATAGATATTAAGTGTATCTATCCATCTAGTTTATCTATTTTCATCTATATATACTATATATATATATATATATGTATATACTGTATCTATATCTATATTTCTATATCAATCTATATATATTTATATATATACATATGTATCTATATATATATAGATATAGATATAGATATAGATATAGATATATATATTAGTGGTGGGCATAGATAATTTTTTAAATTACATTATAATCTAGATTAATTCTGAAATTAATCTAGATTAAAATGGCAAACGGCAAAAAATCTGTTTGTTTACCTTGACAGCGGTCAATTATATTGGGCAATGGTGATTTATCAAATATAAATCACCGCCGGAATTTGTGAAGTGCCCATGCAAGTGAACGGAGCATAAACAAAAATAATTTGCAGCTGAACGTTGGGAAGGCCCATGCAAGTGAATGGAGCAGTCTACGGCATTGGGAAGAGTCGTGTAATAATCCATAATAATGTAAGGTTTAGAAGTTAAATATTTGAAAGTTGTAGAATAAATTGATATAATTTATATTGGAGTTAATTTGCTAGAAATGTACTTACAATTTTTAGTCAGTTAATCATTTACATATTTATGTAACACAATTATTACATATTTACATGTTTACATATTTAACACAGTCAGGATGTTTTGTTGAATCTGCCTCTCTGATTCCCTCACGTTTACCTCAGTCTAAATTCTAGCTTCTGATTGGTTAGTTCAGTCACGTGATGGGTCCGAACAAGGAAGTGTTTGAAAATAGTTTAACGGCGATATTTTTTTCAGCCGATAACGGCCCATCACAAATATATATATATATATATATATATATATATATATATATATATATATATATATATATATATATATGTAAGGGATAATGCCCGACGAGGTGTCCGTTATCAGGAATTATTACACGGGTCTTTTCAACGTTCTGTTCACTTGCATGGGCACTTCACAACTTCCGGCGGTCAATTATTTTTGGTTATTCTACTTCATTTAAGAATGCTCGATTCTGATTGGCTGGGAGGAGTGCATTAATCCGGCATATTGCCCGCTGACTTGTCGGTTCTACTTGCTGCTTACTGAGCACAGTAGATCAATACGCCGCTTGTATCGTTTTCTATCACATACATTTCAAACATGAGGTCCATTGTAAAAATAAACCGAGGGGTGCATGTTTGATCGATTGTCATTAAAGCTGACTTGATACGAATGTAGCAACTACGTTATTAAACTAGTGATCACATCCAGCCTTGTGTGGTTGCTATAGAAACGAGTTACCTACAGCTGAGCTAACGTTATTCACCGTAGTTCTAAAGGGAACTACTTTTCGAGGGAGATGAACTTAAACAGAGTATACATTTAATAAGCTTGCAATACGAATAAGAAAAAGGCTAATTATGAAAGTATTTTAATTTTTTTATTATGTTGGCCGGCGCGAAGTAGAATAAACGGAATAATCATCTCAAGGCAGGGCAATAAACAGTTTGATATGCCCGGCTTGTGGAAGGTTACCGCGAGCCGGTATGCCGTCCACGAGCCGGGCATATCAAACTGTTTATTGCCCGGCCTCTCTGTGATTATTCCTTACATAATTCATTGGCAACGGATGAATAATGACTGCTGTCAAGGTAAACAAAAGGACTTTTTGCCTTTGGTAACACTCCGCACGTAGTCCGGTAACTTGTCAATGTAATAAGCGGGATATGTATCAACCCAAGCGCTGTCGGTTGCTAAGCGACGACGTCAACGTCTTGGGTTCACGCCTCCACGTCTTCCATTAAGTAAGGTATAATGTATAGAACGCCGGTCATTATCGTAAAAAATAAGCCCCTTCATGGCGAAGCAAGACATCTCCGCTGCGCGTCGGTGTCCTGTTCTCCCTGTCGGGGCTTATTTTCTCGATAATGACCGGCGTTCTATACATTATACCTTACTTAATGGAAGACGTGGAGGCGTGAACGGTCCGACGAGAAGTCCATTAATTCCTGATAAGGGACACCTCGATGGGCATTATCCCGCTTATACCACGGTCACTTACCAACGGTGACCAAATTAAGACCATTAATTTATATTTTCATGCGTTTTACAATCCAAATATAAATTTTTCCACAAAATATATCTTTGTTTCCCTGGTTACGCCTGAGGGTCTGACTAATACCCGAACCACCATTACACGCCTTTTGGGTTCTCATGCAACGGAAACGTTGTTCACTCCTCCAGTAATTAGGACGGACCATAGCTATGACTTTAGGACGGGAGGTAGCGGGAGGTATTATAGTCCGCTCAGCTTTGTTTTGTTTCCCTGGTTACGCCTGAGGGTCTGACTAATACCCGGAACCACCATTACACGCCTGTTGAAACGTTGTTCACTCCTCCAGTAATCAGGACGGACCATAGCTACGACTTTCATGAGGCTTGCAACCATAATTCATGCCATTTTTCATGATGACTGGATATAGGCATACCGTGCTCTTTCATGTTGTAGTCATGGCTGTCAAACAAGGCTTTGACTGCGGTCCCGTTGCTATGGTTACTACTTGTCCAGGTGTCCGTATATCAGGAGTTAATGCACACCCTGCAGCCAATCAGAATCGAGTATTCCCGCAGACCGTGGCATGAATATACTGTATATATTGTAGCTGATAACAAATGGGCAAAGGAAGCAAACAAGGAAGTATACAGGGTAGTGCACAACATACACCTGCTTTATATCAGTGTGGATGTGTAGCCTGCTGCCGATGTGTTGCTGGTTTCCCTTTGCTGTTGTCACAATTGAATTGAATCTGGTCGCTATGTGAAATGACCTACTGTCCTGAGTGGTTCATTCTACCACTTTGCATGCATGCTCTGTGTGCCATCAGGGAGTGAGTTTGAGGTTTACAAAGCAATCCCATATTTTAATGATATTAATGTCTAGTAGTCAATGTCAATTTAAAATTTTAACCAAATCAAATTTATTGTCATTTTGTTGATTGAACAACAAAACGAAAAGGCGTTTCTCAGGGATCAAGATCAAGTACACATACATTTCAAACAAACGTCCCAATGATGAATAAATAAATAAATAATAAATTAAGTCCAGTGAGAAGATCTAGGACGCTGGTGCATTGAGCATCCTGACAGCTTGAGGCAGGAAGCTGTTCCGCAGCCTGGTGGTGGAGCATCTTAAGCTGCGATAGCGCGAGAGGGGTCTCTCACTATTTTCTGGGCCCTATTCCTGCAGCGGCTTAGGAATATGTCCTGGTCAGAGGGAAGTAAGGCTCCAATGACCTTTCCCGCTGATCTCACCACTCTTTGCATGATGATTTATGATAATTATAAAGATCAGTAAGGATCATTGTGATCAAATATCAAAATAAATCATGCAATTCTCTCTCTCTCTCTCTCTCTCTCTCTCTCTCTCTCTCTCTCTCTCTCTCTCTCTCCCTCTCCCTCTCCCTCTCTCTCTGTAAGTAACAATAAGTATCCAAGCGTGCTTAGGTCTTTCTTTGAAATAGCAAACTGCTGGGGCATTGTGTTTGTGTTGCACATTTATGCTCATGCTTGCGTGTGTGTGCGGATCAGAACATCAATACTTTTTAGAGAGGAGGAAGACGGATATGAGGGAAGTTTGAGGGAGGAGTCAACAGTGGGTGGAGCGAGAATGAAAGAATTGGAGGAGGGTGCTGTGAGACGGCAGGAGATATAGAGAGAGAGCAAATGTCTTCAATACCAATCACACCTTTTCCTTTGACTTCAACACAGCTCAGAAATTCCAACCAGATCATCCCTTCTGGGCCATTATTCGGTTCATTGAGAAACACAGCACATGCTTAATGTCAACGTTTAGGTAAGCACACACAGACACACAGAAGCACAGAGATGTGATGTTGTAGGTTATCATATTGAAATGAGACGAGCGGACAACTGTTTGTATGAACTCAGGTTTATCTCCGGGATATCCGATGCACGTCTGCCTCGTTCCAGTACTACGTCATGACCAACCAATATACGGCAGTGTCGCAAACACTACATCACTCTCTTCTTTTTTAGACGCCTAACATCACAACATTTCTGAATAGGCATCCATGAACTTATGCATTGTAAACAGATGAGGCTAGTAAAGGCTATAAGTAGTTTACTTCTAGTAAACAAAATAACATTTCACACAGTACCAAACAGTACACATTCTTCTGGTTTCAAATGTCTCATATACCCTGGTACTCAACATGTTTCAAATATCAAATAAATATATCAACCCTGTGCCATAACATTCACAGTCATTTGCATAACATTCTCTGCATTACAAGTGCAAGTGTACTCGGTACGAACATTAGAACGTCATTAGAACGAGCTGTCACGTTCACTGACTGTAATGTAATATGAGCTATGTTGGCATATTGCCTTTGACCAACATCTCACACATAGTCCCTTAGGTACGGAGGGCGCTGTCGTCTGGTTCTGGAGGGGTACCTTTGTGGCCTTGGTGAGGCATCAGTGACAGCGTCACTGTCATCATCTTCGTCGGGATCTGATGGAATGTCCTGTATCTCTGGATTCACTCTCTTGAAAAAGGATGAATTACAAGTAATGGAATGTCCATCCCTGGTCGCAGTGACCATTGAGCCTTTCACTTTTGAAACAGTATGTGGCTTACTGTTGTATGGTGATGTAAGCTGGAATGAGGGGGCATGGTTTGGCGTGACGGCGTGCATCTGAGTTGCGCTTCATCTTGGCCTTAGCTGTGTTGTCTTTGTCTCTGATTGTGTGGTCAATGTTCTTTTCGATGGTTGAGGTGAGTGTGGGGACTTTATGGCGCGTTTCCACTGCAGGGTGCGGAACGGCTCGGATCGCAAAGGTGCGGGTCGGTCGCGTTTCCACCGCCAAAAGTGGGCGTGACCCGGACTTTGCCGTACCCGTTCCGGCCCCATTCTCGGGACTCCTCCGTTGCGGTACCCAAAACGAGACCAGACGCCTGAAAGGGTCCCGTGAAATTCTAGCTAAACCCCCCCTCGTCACTTCCGGGTGAAGCGGGGATAAAAACAAACAAACAGTAGCCTCGAGGTATTATTCTTTACAATTAACATGTCGCGTAAAAAGCTTGCTTGGGCGAGCAAGGAGGTGGAGACGTTTGTCTGCATTCTTGGGGAGGAAGACGTTGTTTACGATGTTTACGTAGCTGCCGCGGCGATCGACATCCGGCCTACCACCAAGGGTACTGTCGGCATTGGAAACGCGACCTCGGAACTGAGCTGGGCTATACCGCCCCCTCCCTACCGCACCTTTGCGATCCGATCCGTTCCGCACCCTGCAGTGGAAACGCGGCATTAGTGTGTATCTTGTACCGCAGCACTAGGTCGGCTGGGGATGCTCCAGTGGTGCTGTGAGGTGTAGAGCGATACTCACGGAGGAATGTGTTGAGTGTCTGCTTCCACGCAATGTTCACAGTCTCTGACACTCGGATGGCTTTCCCGAGTGTGCGCATGAAACGCTCTGCTGTCGCGTTGGCCTGAGGCCAGAGGGGTGTTATCTTCCGATGATGGAAACCTAGGCAGTCAGCAAACTTGGAAAACTGTTCACTGTTAAATGGTGGACCATTGTCTGTTTTGACCACTCGGGGTAAACCAAACATGGAAAACACTTTGTCAAACACTGGGATAACTGTGTTAGCTGAAGTAGACCTTATTATCTCAACTACAGGGTAGCGTGAGTACTCGTCTATAATAACTAAGAGATACTCTCCCGTAGGGAGGGGTCCATAGAAATCTGCACTGATATTAAGCCAAGGGGCTTCTGGTAGATCTGACATTCTCAGGGGCTCTGACTGGGCTATGGGTGTGTTTGCTTGACATGCTAAACAGTTCTTTACAGTTGTTTCTGCTTTCTGATCGATGTCGGGGAACCATACCTTTGACCTGAGAAGTGTCTTTGTTTTAACAATGCCCTGATGTCCTTCATGGGCTAACTGTACTCGCTGACTCGGATGAATTTCTTCAGAGTAGCAGCATGCTGTGTGTTGTCGGTGATCCTGTGCCACGTGTTGTGTCTGATGTAGGAAGTGATAATATGTAATATGTAATATCGGGTCCTTGAGTGTTTCTTCTATGATCTCGGCGAGGGTCATTGATTTGGGTGTAGCATTGTGTGCGATGAAGTTGACATATTCTTCTGCTACCTTCCCTGCTCTTGTAGATTATCCTGTTGGTGTCTTGATGGGGTGATGTGACATGTAGTCGGCGGGGTTCTCTGCGCCTTTCCGGTACTCCACGCGAAAATTGTAGGGCTGGAGTCTCAGTCCCCATCTCTCGATTCTCGCCGGTGGTTTTGATTTGGGGTTATTCCAGATCACTTCAAGGGCTTTGTGGTCTGTGACCAAGGTGAAGGGGTTTCCTTAGATGTATAAGTGGAAATGTTCACAACTCCACACGATGGCCAGTGCTTCCCGTTCGGTCTGTGAGTAGCGTCTTTCCACGTCACTCAGCACGGCTGGCATATGCTATGGTGTGCCTCTCCCCTTTTCTGTCAGATTGATAAAGAATGGCGCCTAGGCCGACTGGGCTGGCGTCCACGATCAGCTCTGTGTCCTTAGCTGGATCGAAGTACGCCATGACTGTGTCACTGGTGAGGCTGTCTTTGATTGTCTGTAGCGCAGAAGCGTGCTCCGGGCCCCAGCTCCATTGTGTGTCTTTTTTGGTGAGCTCGCGTAGTGGAGCGGAGATGGTGGCAAAGTCTGGTATGAACCGTGCACAGTAGTTTGCCATGCCGAGTAGGCTTCTGACCTCTGTCAGGTCCTGTGGGTCGCTGGCTTGCTTGATGGTTGCGACCTTTTTGGGGTCAGCTGAGATTCCGTCTGATGAAAAGATGAACCCGAAGAATTCGAGGCTGGATTTATCAAACTCACACTTTTTGCGATTGAGTGTGAGACCTCTCTCTTTCAGTCTCTGGAACACCGCTCTGAGGGTGTCGTCGTGCTCAGCCTGTGTCTTGCCGTGGATGATGATGTCGTCACTCAGGTTCTTGACACCGCTGATCCCTTGCAATGTCTGGCATATTGCATTCTGGAACAACTCCGCTGCAGACGATATTCCAAAGTTTAGGCGTTTGTATCGCCTCAGACCTTGGTGTGTGGTGAAGGTCGTGATGTATCTGCTGGCCGGGTGGAGCTCTAACTGATGATATCCGGCAGTCAGGTCCAGCTTGGAGAAGACCGTTGCTCCGTTGAGCTCATGGATGACGTCGTCCATGGTGGGTGTGATGTGGCGTTCGCGCTGTATGGCGGTGTTGGCTTGTCTCATGTCGACGCAGATCCTCACTTTATCCGGGTCTTTTGGTTTGGGAGGCGTCACAATTGGGGAGACCCATGGCGTAGGGCCTGTGACTGTCTCTATGATGTCATCATTCTCGAGTTTAGCAGTTCGTCTTCGACTTTTTTCCGGATGTGAAACGGCACCCGCCTGTGTGGCTGACAGGTAGGCTGCACGTCTTTGTTGATGTGAAGCTTGACTTGAAAATCTTTTAGTTTGCCTATTCCCTGGAAGAGCTCTGGATAACTGTCCAACAGCTCGTCTGCCACTGTTTGGCCGCTTGTGGATGAGACGCTGTTAACTATTTTGATCAGGCCAAGCTCATCGGCTGTTTGGTAGCTTAACAGGGAGCAGCCATCACCCTCCAGCACGTAGAACACACCCTTAGTCTTTTTGTTCCCTGCCTCTATATCACAGTTGAATGCTCCAGCTATGGGCAGTGGGTTGGTGCAGCCATAAGGATATATCTTTACACTGACTGTGGTGAGCTGCGGGCGTGGAGTCATTGTGTTGAAAACGGACTCACTGATAATATTCACTGCAGCTCCAGAGTCTATGAGTGCTGATATCTTGGTACCGTTGAGCTTGATGCATGTCTGTGGCTGCATATTGCCACTGTTGCTGTTTATTATAAACACATATTTCTCGTCGCTGCTAGACGAGTTGTAGCCACCATTTTGCTCGGTGCTGGTCACATTGTACACTTTGTGTCTGTGTTGTTTACCTTTCTCTCTCTCTTCGTCTTTTGGTTCACGCCCTCTGGTTGGTTCTTGTTGCCTATATCTGCATTGTCGAGCAAAGTGATTCATCCTACCGCATGCTTTGCAGTCCTTGCCCCGTGCTGGGCATTCTCCTTCATGTGGATATTGTCCTCCACAGTTCCTGCAGTTATTGCTGGGCTTGCCTCTCCCAGTGTATTGGCTGGGCCGCCACTTCTGCTGGATCACATTCACTGATGCAGTATCTGTCTGTTCCATGCCCGCTGCTTTCTGCTCGGACAGTTCTAGTGACATACCATGGTCGAGAAGGTCATCTAAGCCCTTCTCAGGCTCTCTCAGCTCGCGTTGACGCAGCCTGGTTGAAGTGCAGCTTTGAATCAGCTGTGCTTTGATCTCTTTGTCAGTGTCTGCAAACTCACAGTTCTTTGCAAGCATGCGTAGTCTAGTGCAGTATGTGTCTAGATTTTCGACTGGCAGTTGCACTGCCTTTCTGAACATATAAACTTGATACTGAGTGTTCTTCTTGGGGGTGAAGTACGTTTTGAGCCTTGCCTTTACGTCCGCATATTTGTCTCCCTCATCTGCGAGCGTGTCATAGATATCATGCACGCGCTCTCCTGCTAGGTGCAGCAGCAGTGCCTTTAGCCTAGCATCGCCGGTGATGTTGACCGCAGTAGTGTAGTTTTCAAACCTCTGCACCCATTTGGTCCAACGCGGTCCCACCGAGCTTGGATCCGTTTCTGAGTCAAATGCATGGAGTGCAGGAGTGTGCTCGAGTGACATGACGAGTGTAGCGTGTAGTGTTGGCCACTCAGTCCTCGGAATGCTGGCTATGCTAACTGTGAAGCTAGCTAAACTCCCGCGGTTAGGAAACGCTTTATGTTCCTCTTTTTTTCCGGACTTTATTGTTCCATATTTATCCTCGTCGCCAGTGTGATGTTGTAGGTTATCATATTGAAATGAGACGAGCGGACAACTGTTTGTATGAACTCAGGTTTATCTCCGGGATATCCGATGCACGTCTGCCTCGTTCCAGTACTACGTCATGACCAACCAATATACGGCAGTGTCGCAAACACTACAAGAGACACAGACAGAATAACAAGCATAAAGACATGAAAGGGCTTTTATGATGTGCAACACTTTATATTATTACAGTATTATGGTTGTCATTTACAAGTCATCTCTGAACATCATTGAGGTTGTGCCTTGCTCTCAAAGCATCATTCTATGAACAGAGAAGTGATGAGACATTATCTTCCCTTAGTTCAGTCAGATCACTTCAAGCTTAATTTCAACTAAATTATTGTGAGTGAAAGGAAGACAGAGAGGGAGAGAGAGAATTTGTCGTGTTTGGGCTGTGAATTTACCACAGGAAATGAGTCACGCTGGCTCAAAACACATATGAGCCTCCCTCACCTCATCCAGTCATCCTGACACACACATGCACACAAACACATGGTCCAGTTTTTCTAATGCTTACTGAACTTCCGGCCGGAAAGACTGCATGTGTGTGTGTGCTGTGCATGAGGTGCATGTGTTTGTTCTGTGTGCGATGTGCATGTGTCTGTGTTGTGCACGTCCAGTCGAATAGGTCAAGTATGACATTTTCTGCCAGGCTGGGGTTGGGATGGGCCGGCCTTAGACGGATTTCCACGATGCTTTGACAATCATTGTTGGCTCTTCAACCACTATTGACCAATCCACGTTAGATTCATCGTAATCACAGTCTGAGCGGTCCAATCTCTGCAAGTCAGAGGGTTTATTTACCAATCACATGTTCACATTATCCAAAAATAATAACAGAGTAATACTCAATAAATAAATGAACTATGTATCTTCAGAATAAGAGCAAATAGAGCAACAAGCTCAAGTTAGAAAGGCTGCTGGTTATACTAAAGCTATTTTTAGCTATATATTCCACAATAGACAGTAGACATGGTCAGTAGACTGACCATAAGGCATGTTATGCCATTAACATGAAACTTCACTTACTCATCATGCAAGACGTGAAGCCCCCTGCCGTGTCTGACCCTAGCCACGTGAGACCATTTATGTTGTGCACTAAACTCAGAGAAGCGCTGTGCTCTCCTAAATCTTGCAGAATCCGGTCGAAAATAAATCAAATACATAATCTTATCTGGTGCTGCTGATCTATTTTGGTGCTGCCATTGTCTTCATAATCCAGCAGGCTGCGGCGCTCCTCCTTTACCATGAACTGAACCTCCTACACATCGATCTGCAGGAGAAACAGAGAGGGATCTGACCAGATCGCCATGGTCTCACAAGGTTAGTCCGACCCAGCCACATCCAACACTGTACTGGTTGGCCAGTCATTCCCCACATATGGCTCACATGATCAAATTTATTAATTAAACAATTTGTAATTCTGGTCAAATTCTTTACAACTGTATATTACTGTCTTTTTTTAATTGGGTTATGTGCGTTTTCTTAAGTTCTTAATTGTTGTAGGCATCACCTTTGAAATGTGGAAGGGTGCCTTGTGTTGGAGGAGGCTGGGAGCCAGGAGGCTCATGGTAATGGATTGATAGGATCCATTCCTTACAGGCTGCCCCTTACCACAACCACAGCAAACATAAACCTACTAAAGCTTTGTATTGAGCAACTGTTCATGAATAGCAGCATATGAATACAAATAGAGGCCAACGGAAGGAGAGAAGGGAGGGGCATTACCTGGTAGAAGAGGGGCGATGAGAGAAAGAGAGGTGGAAACATGGCCAACATCCATTCTCCCAAGGGAGAGAGAAGGAACGAGAATGAGAGATTAGGGAGGACATATGACCCATGTTTATTAAGACCCACACAAACACACATCAGGATGAACCGATATTTTCTGACCTAACGTATCCTTGTTTGTTTTATATTGACTACGAGAGTTCAGTAAATCTGGTATAAAATTGATGTTATTGAAAATAACAAATTCTGGAATTGCTCTATTTAAGTTGTGTATTTATAACTACCAATGTCTGCTTTCACCTAGGGAAAGGGCATCAGAGCAGAATCAATATTCCCCTTTCTTTGGCCTGAGAACGTCTCCCTGGTTCGGAGCAGGACTGTGTATAGCATGATCTCCCTGAGTTCACGTAGCTCTCTTAGTCCTTCGTCAGAAGAAATGCGTTTCAAGATACTTTGAGTGGTGGAGAGGGTCTATTTGAAAGCTTATCACATTCAATAACCAAACAATTGAAACTTGACTCATAAGAGCAACCTGTCAGAATTGGGGATCGAGCCCGGATCTGCGAATCCACAGTTCTACTCTGAACCCAGTTAACAAAAGGGAAGGGTATAGACTCAAGTGAAGAGAGGGTGGAACTGAACGGTTGTTTATTACAAAAAGTCCTTGGGCAAAACACAGAAGATCAAATTCCAAAACGAGGGCAAAATCCAAAAAGAGCAAAAACCAACAGAAAAGACAAAAGTCCAAAACGTCATACCAATGGGGCAAATCCAAGTGGGTAATCCAGAGGGCAGGCAAGCGGTCAAATCACAGGGGATCAATAATCATTTCCAATACAAGACTAGCTTCGGTCAGAGTACGAACGTGGCACATCAAAGACTAAGCACTGAACATCGGCAAAAGCAGGGCTTAAATGCATGGCTTGATTGGTCATGTGACCGGAGCAACAAGACACAGGTGACAGGGCTAATTGGCAAAGCAAGGGAACAGAAAATACTTAAATAACACATGTACGGCCACTTGATGCCGCCAAAGTCCAAAGTGCAAAAAACATTATTCAAAAACATGACAGGACCCCTTCCCCTAGGAACGTCTCCTGACGTTCCTAGGGGAAGGGGTCCTGTCATGTTTTTGAATAATGTTTCAACATCTCCTGACGTTCCTAGGGCGGTCCGGGTGAGCAGCATGAAAGTCCTTACGGAGGTCTGTATCGAGAACGTCCCGTGCTGGAACCCAGGAACGTTCCTCTGGGCCGTATCCCTCCCAGTCAATCAAGTATTGCAACCCGCCACGAACCTGACGGGAATCCACAATACGGCGGACGGTGAAGGCCGGTTGGCCTCCAATAACACGGGGGGGCGGGGGTGTTTCAGGGGCAGGGGCCAGAGGGGAAGTGAATACAGGGCGTAATAGGGACACATGGAAGGTGGGGTTTATTTTAAGAGAGCGAGGCACCTGGAGGCGGTAGCACACAGGATTAATTCTTCGGATCACCTTAAAGGGGCCCACATAGCGAGGGGCCAGCTTGCGGGATTCCACCCGCAGCGGGAGGTCCTTGGCGGACAGCCAAATCCTTTGACCATGGCGGAAGCTGGGGGCTGGTGTCCGAAGCTGGTTAGCGTGGCGCTGGTTCCTTTTGGAGGTCCGCAGGAGAGCCCGTCGGGCCTGTTTCCAGGTCCTTTTACACCGTCTCACGAACTGAAGCGCCGACGGGACACTAACATCCCTCTCCTTCTCAGGAAACAAAGGTGGCTGAAATCCAAACTGGCACTGGAATGGGGACATGCCAGTAGATGTGTACTGGAGTGTGTTGTGGGCGTACTCAGCCCACGGCAGCCGGGAACTCCAGGATGACGGGTGGTCAGCCACTAGACTCCTCAGAGATGCCTCCAGCTCCTGGTTGACCCTCTCCGTTTGCCCATTGGACTGGGGATCGAACCCGGATGTGAGGCTGGCCGTGGCTCCAATGAGTTTACAGAAGGCTCGCCACACCCGGGAGGAGAACTGAGGACCCCTGTCGGACACAATGTCCTGGTGAAGCCCATAGACTCGGAAAACATGTTCAAACATTAGTTTGGCAGTTTGAAGAGCAGAGGGTAACTTTGGCAAGGCAATAAAGCGACAGGACTTAGAAAACCTGTCTACCACTACTAAAATAACTGTGTTACCTTCAGAGGAGGGGAGGCCAGTAATGAAGGTCACCACTGAAAGGTGTGACCAAGGACGACCAGGAACAGGGAGGGGGTGGAGAAGACCTTGAGGACGTTGATGCTGTGTCTTACTACGAACACAGACACGAATGCCTTGACATCTTTCTCCATCTCCGGCAACCAGAAACGTCTCTTCAAAAACTCCAGAGTCCTTTGATTGCCAGGATGTACTGCCAGGCATGAAGAGTGCCCCCACTGTAATACTTTGGACTTCATTTTCTGGTGAACAAAAAGACGATCCAATGGACCCGTTCCTGGTCCTGGATCCTGCTGGAGAGCCCTCCTGACCTCGGTCTCAATGCCCAAGCGGACAGGGGCCACAATCCTGGAGCTGGGGATAACGGGACACTTGTCATCCCAGCGCCGAGGGCCTCAAACTGTCTAGATAGGGCATCTGGTTTCTGGTTCTTGGTGCCTGGCCGAAATGAGATGGTGAAGTTAAACTGGGAAAAAAAAAGTGCCCACCGGGCCTGGCGGGGATTCAATCTCTTAGCCTGCTTCAAATACTCCAGATTCTTGTGGTCGCTCCAGACTAAAAACGGATCTTGGGCCCCCTCCAGCCAATGTCTCCACTCCTCTAATGCCATCTTGACAGCCAGTAGCTCTCTGTCCCCAACATCATATCGGGCCTCTGTGGGAGATAGGCGATGAGAGTAAAATGCACAAGGGTGCAACTTCCCATCGGAGATACGCTGGGAAAGAATTGCACCAACCCCCACATTGGATGCATCCACCTCCACAACAAAAGGCAGAGAGGGATCTGGCAGTGCAAGGATAGGTGCGGACGAAAAACGCTCCTTGAGTAGTCTGAACGCCCCTTCAGCCTGAGGAGTCCATATGAACGGCACACCGCCCTTAGTGAGGGCAGTGATTGGCGCAGCCACAGTGCCAAAGCCCCTGATGAATTTCCTGTAAAAATTGGCAAATCCCAAGAACCGCTGCACCTCCTTGACGGACCTAGGGGATGCCCAGTTCCTTATTGTCTGAGTCTTCACCGGATCCATTTGAACACGACCCTCCTTCAAGATGAACCCTAGAAAAGTCGCCTCAGACACATGGAATTCACATTTCTCCGGCTTAACAAACAGGTGGTTCTTCAGGAACCTCTGTAAAACTTGCCGGACATGGGGAATGTGATCTGAAAGGGACTTAGAAAAAATCTAAATATCATCAATGTAAACAAAAACAAGGTGGTTAATCATATCTCTGAGAGCATCATTTATAAGGGCTTGGAACACTGCAGGTGCATTAGTAAGACAAAGGGCATAACTTGATACTTGTAGTGCCCTGTTGGAGTGTTGAAGGCGGTCTTCCATTCATCGCCCCTGCGGACACGAATGAGATGGTACGCATTTCTCAAGTCGAGTTTGACGAAGACCTTGGCACCCTGGAGCAAATCAAAAGCAGTAGACATTAGTGGCAGGGGATAGCGATTACGGATGGTCTTGTTTAGGGCCCGGTAGTCTATGCAGGGTCGAAGCCCCCCATCCTTCTTGCCCACGAAGAAGAATCCAGCCCCGGCTGGAGAGGTGGAGGGTCGAATAAATCCAGTGGCCAGGGCTTCTTTTATGTATTTGTCCATGGCCTCACGTTCTGGCAAAGACAGGGAGAAGATACGCCCACGGGAAGGACTGGTGCCAGGCAAAAGCTCAATGCTACAGTCATAGGACCTATGAGGGGGCAACGTAGATGCTCTTGCCTTAATAAAGACTTCTTTCAGGTCCAAATATTCAACAGGAACTTGAGATAGCTCCAAGGCATCAACAGGTTCCACTAGTGGTTGGGCAGAACTTTGCAGGAGACAAGTGGCATGGCAAGTGCGTCCCCACTCGAGAACAGTTCCAGTGGCCCAGTCAATAGAGGGATTGTGCCGGTTAAGCCAGGGAAAACCAAGAACCACAGGGAACCCGGGTGAGTCAATCAGGTACAGGGTAATTTCCTCCCGGTGATTGTCTGACAGGAGTCTCAGGGGGGCAGTGGCAGCAGTCACTCTTCCTTTACCTAAGGAGCGACCATCAAGAGTAGAGATAGTGAAGGGAGGATTAACTGCAATCTGAGGCACATGTAGACGTCGGGCTACACTAATGTCCATAAAATTTCCCGCAGCGCTGGAGTCGATGAAGGCCTGAAAAGTGTGTCGCTGCTCTCCCCATGAGAGATATACAGGTAAGAATACTCCTGCGCCTGGGGAGTCGGGAGAGTATGTTGCCCCAGTCATGCTCCTCCCTACTCCTGACGGGGCTGACCATTTCCCGGGCAGTCAGGACAAGAGGCTCGGAGGTGGCCTGCCTTACCACAGTAAAAGCATAGCCCCTCCCTTCTACGGCGGTCCCTTTCAGCTTGAGAGAGACGGGTTCCTCCGATGTGCATGGGCTCAGGATCACTGGACGAGCTGGGAGCAGAACTCCAGGATGGAGCTGGTACATCAGCCGATCTCCGGGCGTGAGGTTGGGTACGGTGGCGCTCACCCAGGCGGTTGCCTAGCTGAAAAGCCAGGGAGACTAATGTCTCAAAGTCATTGGGTGTCTCCACGGTAGCCAATCCATCCTTCAGGGCATCAGACAATCCGTCGTAGAAGACTGAGATTAGGGCCTGCTCGTCCCAACCACTATCAGCTGCCAGGGTTCTGAAAGTAATTGCATAGTCAGCAGCACTGCCTGGTCCTTGTCGAAGTCTTAGAAGTCTTTTGGCTGCCTCCTGGCCCACTAATGATCGGTCGAAGACACGTAACATTTCTTCTTTGAAATCCGAATAATTAGAGCAGATAGCGCCCTGTTGACCCCAGATAGCAGTCGCCCAGGTCAGAGCCTTGTCAGTTGCTAGGGTGATTAAGTAAGCTATTCGGGATCGATCACCTGGATAACTTGAGGGCTGTAGCTCAAATGCTAAATCACATTGTGTCAAAAAGCCTCTGCACCCACCTGCATTTCCATCATATCTCTGTGGCGCAGGCAGTCTCGGTTCATGACTAGGTGGTGCAGGAGATGATGCCGGAGTCGGGTTGGGAGCCGGTGCTGGAGCTGCTAGATTCCCGATTCTCCGCACCTCTGCCAGTATATGTTGTAAAACTTGGTCATGTTGCTGGACACGTTGCTGTAGATTGGGCAAGGCTTGGGCATGGGTTTCTATTGTAGCTCCGAAGCTGGTGAGGGTAGCCATGAGGCGTTCGATATCCGATGGATCCTGGGGGGGGGTCTCTGCTGAGTCATCCATGGCTTAGTCTTTCTGTCAGAATTGGGGATCGAGCCCGGATCTGCGAATCCACAGTTCTACTCTGAACCCAGTTAACAAAAGGGAAGGGTATAGACTCAAGTGCAGAGAGGGTGAAACTGAACGGTTGTTTATTGCAAAAAGTCCTTGGGCAAAACACAGAAGATCAAATTCCAAAACGAGGGCAAAATCCAAAAAGAGCAAAAACCAACAGAAAAGACAAAAGTCCAAAACGTCATACCAATGGGGCAAATCCAAGTGGGTAATCCAGAGGGCAGGCAAGCGGTCAAAACACAGGGGATCAATAATCATTTCCAATACAAGACTAGCTTCGGTCAGAGTACGAACGTGGCACAACAAAGACTAAGCACTGAACATCGGCAAAAGCAGGGCTTATATGCATGGCTTGATTGGTCATGTGACCGGAGCAACAAGACACAGGTGACAGGGCTAATTGGCAAAGCAAGGGAACAGAAAATACTTAAATAACACATGTACGGCCACTTGATGCCGCCAAAGTCCAAAGTGCAAAAAACATTATTCAAAAACACAACCCTTTCAGGATAGCGATGTTTGAGATCAGGGGCCGTATTCACAAAGCATTTTATCTTACCGCTAGGAGTGCTCCTAACTCGCGCTAAAAAAATTTACGTAGGAGTTTTTTCTTAAAAGTTATTCACAAAGCCGCTGAGACCTACTCTTACTAAGGATAAATCACAAAGAGTGAACTAAGAGTGACGCGCCGTTGCTATGGATTACGTAAATTCTCGTGCACGAGTTTAGAAGCAGTCAGTTCGGTGATTGGTTGTTCAGACGAGCCCACTGAATCACCGAAAAACAAGGAAATAGCCTAGGCTAGAAATGAATTCCTATTAAGTAGTTATAGTGCAGTTAGCAGAATACACGCATGATGACAATTTTGTGCAGACCACGATAATGGCGTTGTAGCCCGCACGTTCAAGAGAGAGAGAAAGCAAACAATAAAAATATGTAAAATTTAAAAGAAAAATAAATGTTATGAACTACACAAGTGTTGACTGTTTTGTGCCAAGGTGTTTACCTAAAATGTGTTTTCAAAGTGATCCGTAAATGCCAGTCCACTCGGTTCCACACGGCCAAATTCATTGTCATGTTGATCGCCATCATCATCATCATCATCATCATCATCATCGTCTGGCTGTGGAATGTTCCTCCGCTTGCAGAGGTTGTGTAGAATGGCACATACAGTGATTACTGTGCTTGCCCTCTCTGGGGTGAGGTGTATTTCGCCGTGGAGGACATGAACCGACGTTTCATCTGCCCAATCCCTCTCTCCACAACATTTCGTGTATGTTTGTGTGCTCTAGCATATATGGAAGAAATCAGTAAACAATAATAAATATGGATTCAACAAATAAAAGGCGTCAAAGAGCCAATACGATGTGTTTTACGCATAGGACTAAGCGTAATCTGCGTAATCACTTACATGTTATACTTCAACTGTGCTCCCGGTTGTGGATTGAGGTAGGGTGTCTAGAGCCACGTCTTGCATGGATAGTCACTGTCTCCCAGCAAGTGACACCCAACTGGTACATCTCAAAAAGTTGCCTCATACCGCTCTCCATTAAAATATGCAAATCATGGGTGAATCATTATTGCCTCTCTGAAGTACAAACCTGGTTCACCTCAAACTTCCTCAAACTTAACACCAATAAAACAGAAATCCTTTTAGTTGGTACTAAATCATCTCTACTCAAAGTTGACAGTTTTTCCCTCTCATTTGACAGCTCCATAGTTTCCCCCTCCCCCCAGGTGAAGAGTCTGGGTGTCATCCTCGATGGCTCACTTTCCTTCAAATCCCATATCAACATCACCACCCGCACTGCCTACTTCCATCTTCGTAACATAAATCGCCTCCGTCCCTCCCTCACCCCCCACACCACCTCTATCCTCCTCTTCCATCCACCTTACTGTCCCCTCTGCCCGGCTCACCACCATGGGGAGCAGAGCTTTCAGCCGCTCTGCTCCCAAACTCTGGAACTCACTCCCACCTCACATCCGAAAAATTGACTCCCTCCCTCAGTTCAAATCCTCTCTCAAAACCCACCTTTTCAGGATAGCATTTTCACTGTAGTTGTCATGTTTTTTTACTTGCACTTTTAATGGTTTTGTTATTTGTTTGCCCTTGTTTTAAATTGTTTTAAACTTGTAAAGTGTCCTTGAGTGACCTGAAAGGCACTGTTAAATAAAATGTATTATGGCCTACCACACTATGGGTAGCTGAAGATCCAGGCCACTTTGCAACAACATCCAGTAGGCTATGTTAAAATTTGCATCAATAACAACCTGCGTGTTGATGGAACGCACTTTCTTCCTATTGACGAACACGTCCTTGTCTTTTGATGGCGCAATTATTTTTATGTGCGTCCCGTCTATAGCACCGACCACACCGGGCATACCTGCAATTGCCATGAAGTTGGCTTTGATCCTGTGTAATTGTTGAATGTCCAAAGGAAAGTTTATGGCACAGCTGACTGATGGTTGCGATATTTTTAAATCGTCGGCATTGCAAAGTTGCATTTCCCCTGTTGCTAAATAACGTAGTGTGGCCAAACATTTTATTCGGGACTAATCTGATTATTCCTGTTAGTCGGGGATGTTATTGCATCGCGATTAACTCCACAACAAGTTTAATACCCTAACATTTCGTCTCGCAGGCATTTAAGATTCTTTGTGAATAGGTCATACTGAGTTAGGAGTCCTCTTGAGGACTTTTAAGCTCTCCTAGACTTAGGCCGCGTTTCCACTGCAGGGTGCGGAACGGATCGGATCGCAAAGGTGCGGTAGGGAGGGGGCGGTATAGCCCAGCTCAGTTCCGAGGTCGCGTTTCCACTGCCGACAGTACCCTTTGTGGTAGGCCGGATGTCGATTGCCGCGGCAGCTACGTAAACATCGTAAACAACGTCTTCCTCCCCAAGAATGCAGACGAACGTCTCCACCTCCTTGTTCGCCCAAGCAAGCGTTTTACGCGACATGTTAAATACTTTGTGAATCGCTATTAGTGAAGAAAGTTAGGAGTCCTAAATTTAAGAGTGACACGCCCATTATTTTTAGGAGTTACTCCTAAATTCGCCAGTTAGGACCTACTTTTAGCCCTAAGATCCTTTGTGAATACGGCCCCTGGTATATAAAAGGAGCAGACCCATAATCAGCTTTATGAGTGACATCTTTGTTCATCATCAGTTATTCTCTGGGTCCATTTGGTCTTATTGCATGGGGCCATCTGTGACAGCTCAAAGGTCTTTAGTAGATAAAGTGGGGTGAGGGTATAATATAGTGCTTTATACTGTGACTCTTGAGGGAAATTACACAGTATGATCATTTGAACAATGAATTGCTCCAATTCATTGTTCCTACTTCCTACTTCAAGCACACCACCATCTTGTCCGTCACCTCACCGCCTTTGGAGTAGCACATGGGTAATTCATCTGCTCAAGGAGAAATGGACTCTGGGGCCGTATTCACAAAGGATTTTAGGGCTAAAAGTAGGTCCTGACTGGCGAATTTAGGAGTAACTCCTAAAAATAATGGGCGTGTCACTCTTAAATTTAGGACTCCTAACTTTTTTCACTAAGAGCAATTCACAAAGTATTTTAAGCCTAAAAGTAGCACCTAAGTCTAGGAGAGCTTAAAAGTCCTCAAGAGGACTCCTAACTCAGTAAGACCTATTCACAAAGAATCGTAATTGCCTGCGAGACGAAATGTTAGGGTAATAAACTTGTTGTGGAGTTAATCGCAATGCAATAACATCCCCGACTAACAGGAATAATCAGATTAGTCCCGAAATAAAATGTTTTGCCATAGGCCTACTACGTTATTTAGCAACAGGTGCAATGCAACTTTGCAATGCCGACGATTTAAAAATATCGCAGCCATCAGTCAGCCGTGCCATAAACTTTCCTTTGGACATTCAACAATTACACAGGATCAAAGCCAACTTCATGGCAATTGCAGGTATGCCCGGTGTGGTCGGTGCTATAGACGGGACGCACATAAAAATAATTGCGCCATCAAAAGACGAGGACGTGTTCGTCAATAGGAAGAAAGTGCGTTCCATCAACACGCAGGTTGTTATTGATGCAAATTTTAACATAGCCTACTGGATGTTGTTGCAAAGTGGCCTGGATCTTCAGCTACCCATGATTCGCATATTTTAATGGAGAGCGGTTTGAGGCAACTTTTTGAGATGTACCAGTTCGGTGTCAAATGCTGGGAGACAGTGACTATCCATGCAAGACGTGGCTCTAGACACCCTACCTCAATCCACAACCGGGAGCACAGTTGAAGTATAACATGTAAGTGATTACGCAGATTACGCTTAGTCCTATGCGTAAAACACATCGTATTGGCTCTTTGACGCCTTTTATTTGTTGAATCCATATTTATTATTGTTTACTGATTTCTTCCATATATGCTAGAGCACACAAACATACACGAAATGTTGTGGAGAGAGGAATTGGGCAGATGAAACGTCGGTTCATGTCCTCCACGGCGAAATACGCCTCACCCCAGAGAGGGCAAGCACAGTAATCACTGTATGTGCCATTCCATTCTACACAACCTCTGCAAGCGGAGGAACATTCCACAGCCAGACGATGATGATGATGATGATGATGGCGATCAACATGACAATGAATTTGGCCGTGTGGAACCGAGTGGACTGGCATTTAGGGATCACTTTGAAAACACATTTTAGGTAAACACCTTGGCACAAATCAGTCAACACTTGTGTAGTTCATAACATTTATTTTCTTTTAAATTTTACGTATTTTTATTGTTTGCTTTCTCTCTCTCTTGAACGTGCGGGCTACAACGTCATTATCGTGGTCTACACAAAATTGTCATCATGCGTGTATTCTGCTAACTGCACTATAACTACTTAATAGGAATTCATTTCTAGCCTAGGCTATTTCCTTGTTTTTCGGTGATTCAGTGGGCTCGTCTGAACAACCAATCACCGAACTGACTGCTTCTAAACTCGTGCACGAGAATTTACGTAATCCATAGCAACGGCGCGTCACTCTTAGTTCACTCTTTGTGATTTATCCCTAGTAAGAGTAGGTCTCAGTGGCTTTGTGAATAACTTTTAAGAAAAAACTCCTACGTAAAATGTTTTAGTGCGAGTTAGGAGCACTCCTAGCGGTAAGATAAAATGCTTTGTGATACGGCCCCTGGTGTAGAGGGAGAAGAGCAGCGGGGAGAGGACACACCCCTGTGGCGCGCCAGTGCTGATGGACCAGGTTTTGGATGTGGTGCTCCCCAGTCTGACATGCTGCTGCCTGTCAATCAGGAGGCTGATGATCCACTGGGTGAGCTTCTGATGTAAGAGTTCAGGGATGATTGTATTAAATGCCGAGCTGAAGTCGACAAACAGGATCCTGGCATATACGTCCTAGGTTAATCGAGGTGGTGTAGGATGTATTGTAGTCCCATATTGACAGCATCATCCGCCGACCTGTTTGCCCTATAGGCAAACTGCAGGGGGTCCAGCAGGGGTCCTGTTATGTCCTTCAGGTGGCTCAACACCAGTCTTTCGAAGGCTTTCATTACCACGGACAGGGCGACTGGCCTGTAGTCATTTAGTCCTGTGATGGAGGGTTTTTTGGGGATTGGGATGATGGTGGAGCGTTTGAAGCAGGAGGGCACTACACACCGCTCCAGAGAGCTGTTAAAGATCTGCGTGAAGATTGGCGCCAACTGTTCAGCACAGACTCGCAGGCAGGAGGGGGACACACCATTAGGTCCTGGAGCCTTCTTGATTTCCAGCTTCTGAAACAGCCGGCACACATCCTTCTAGTGGATA
Source organism: Gadus morhua (assembly GCF_902167405.1). NCBI lineage: Eukaryota > Metazoa > Chordata > Actinopteri > Gadiformes > Gadidae > Gadus > Gadus morhua. The sequence continues at coordinate 27,465,096 of NC_044062.1, forward strand.
GTTAGCGCAGGTGGGGGGATGGGGTTGGGTGTTGAGGGAAAACCTTTTGCGCGTGAGGGGTGTGATGGTGGGTGCTTTTCGAACCTGCAGTAAAAGTTGTTCAGGTCGTCAGCCAATCTGAGATTTTCTGCAGGGTGGGGGGGTGCCCTCTTGTAGTTTGTGATCTGTTGCAGGCCTTTTCAAACTGATGCAGGGTCGTTGGCTGAGAGACTATTTTTTCATTTCTCACTGTAGCTTCTTTTGGTTACCTTGATCTCCTTTGTCAGATTGTTCCTGGCCTGCTTATATAGGTCCCGGTCCCCACTACTGTAGGCCTACTCTTTGGCTCGAAGCAGCCTCCTAAGATTAGCAGTAAACCAAGGTTTGCTGTTGTTGTATGTGCAGAGGATCTTGGATTGCACACAGATGTCCTCGCAAAAACGGATGTAAGATGTTACAGTGTCAGTGAGCTCGTTGAGGTCTGTAGCTGCAGCTTCAAAAACGCTCCAGTTGGTGCAGTCAAAACAAGCCTGCAACTCCAGCTTTGATTCCCTTGTCCATTTCTTTAGTCTTTGCCACGGGTTTAGATGTTTTTAATTTTTGGCTGTAAGTTGTAATGAGATGAAGCAGACAGTGGTCGGAGAGACCTAGAGCTGCCCGGGAAACGGCACGGTAGGCATCCTTTAAAACAGTGTAGCAGTGGTCAAGTGTTTTTTGTCTCTGGTGTGAATCTTGATTTGCTGGCTGTATTTAAGGAGTTCCTGCTCGAGTTTGGCGCTGTTAAAATGAGTCTGGGTGTTTTTTCTCTATGTCTGTTATCTGGTTGGCCAGCTGTTGCAGCACGTGTGCTACGCAGGATGATGCTGGTATGTAAACACCGACCATAGCAAACGAGGAGAACTCCCGCAGAGAATAAAAGGGCTTGCAGTTAAAGAAGAGGGTCTCTAAGTGAGGGCTGCACGTCTTTTTCAGCACTGTAACATCTGTACACCAACCTTCGTTTAAGTAGAAGCAGATTCCTCCGCCTTTCGTTTTCCCCGAAAGCTCTGTGTTGCGGTCCGCTCGGATGAGTTGGAAACTGGGCAGCTGAAGTGCGCTTTCCGGAATGCGTTCACTGAGCCATGTTTCACTGAAACACAGGGCGGCGGATCTGTAAAAGTCTGAGTTCTTATGGTTGAGAAGCAGCAGCTCATCCATCTTGTTTGCAAGGGACCGGACGTTTGCCAGGTGATTGGCTGGAAGCGAAGTGCGTAATCCCTGTTTCCTTGATGTGAGTCAGTCCCCGTTTAGAGCAGACCTCTTTAGGCTAATCTGCATACTACAAATGTTTTTATGTTTTGTTAGGCAAGATGTTGTTGTTTATTTGTCTCTGTTGTAGAAACAACGCAGCAACACCTCTCCCCAAGTCCCGCCCCTGGAACCGCGAAGCCGTATAATCGCATTTACATCAAAATGAAACCGCCAATGTATGTAGGGTCTGGGAGGGTTAATTGGGGTGCTAGCGCCAGTCGGTAATATACCTCGGTCAGTGTAAATGCCCGGCCATGCCAGGTAAAAGGCGTGCATAAGACGGGCATATTTGGCAATGTAAAAACGTTTACACAGACATCAAAATGACACCCCATTCACTAAACTACAGTGTACATTTTGATCGTCCCAAATTCCTTTTCTCTTTCTTGCTCTCTCGCCCCCCGCATCCCTCCCTGCAGTGAGCCTCAACCACAGCAATGGGGAGCTCGAAAATTGCTGGTTCGAGCCAGAGGACGCCTCCCTCCTGGTGTCCCCCCTGGTGGTGGCAGGCATCGTCATCGGGCTGGTCCTCTTCCTCTCCTGTGTCACCATCATCATCGGCAGCCTTCGCAAGGACAGCCGCTTGCAGACCCCGCACCTCCGGGCCAGCTATGGTGGGCGCAGACCTCTGGGTTTGGGTACCAATGTATTGACAGCAGACGTAATCCACCATAAGAACCTTTGCAGGTCCTTTTAAAGGTCCCATGGCATGAAGATTTCACTTTATGAGGTTTTCTAACATTAATATGAGATCCCCTAGCCTGCCTATGGTCCCCCAGTGGCTAGAAATTACATTAAGTTTAAACGACCACTAGGTATCCTGCTCTGCCTTTGAAAAATGAAAGCTCAGATTCTCTGATTTCGAATTTCGCCGAATATGTCGTCATAACCCATATGAAAGTTTACCATGGTAAATGTACCATGGTAAACTATGGTACATTTTGTACCATGGGATTTTTGACAAGTACCATGGTAAATGTACGATGGTAAGGTACCATGGTAAATGTACCATGGTAAGTGTACCATGGTAATTGTACCTTGGTATACCATGGTATACCATGGGATTTTTGACAAATTTACCATGGTACATTTACCATGGTACCTTTACCATGGTACATTTTACCATGGTACCTTGTCATGGTACTTTTACTGTGGTAATTACCATGGTACATTTACTATGGTAATTACCATGGTACCTTTACCATGGTACATTTTACCATGGTACATTTACCATGGTACCTTGTCATGGTACATTTACTATGGTAATTACCATGGTACATTTACTATGGTAATTACCATGGTACATTTTACCATGGTACCTTTACCATGGTACATTTTACCATGGTACCTTGTCATGGTACATTTACCATGGTAATTACCATGGTACATTTACTATGGTAATTACCATGGTACCTTACTATGATACCTTACATTTTACCAAAGTTTACCATAGTAAATGTATCATAGTAAGTGTGCCATACCATTGTACAAGGAGTGGTAGCTGTCAGGTTGGCTCTGTATCACATGCTTGGCAACAGCATCATAGAACTTAGATAATCTGAAAATTATGAAATGTGTCAGTCCAAACAATACCATATTTTCCTGCACGACTTTGGTTATGTATTAGGCTTTACGTAAAAAACACAAATGCTTAGATACAATGAATCGTTTTATTTAATTATATTACAACTCAAGAGGACCAGAATAAAAAATACATATAACCTCAACCAATGACACAAAGGTTATCCATTTTCTACAAAAAAGATAAGCTACATGAATTTATAAGTTCCTCCCTATATGACCAAATATATTCACAACCGTGCAATATTTAAAACAAAAGACAAACCACACATGAACTGGTGCATTAACATAAACATGATATTCTATCAAGTACAGTTTCAAGCAGTATCAAGACTATCACAGATGTACATGTTGTGTCCTGTTTGAACTCACTGGCTTAGCTGTTGATATATAAATGTAGTACTTACAGATCGAACTTTTCGCTAACATTCTGATTAAAATCTCCATATATAGCATTAAGTCCGGTCAGACTTCTCTTTACGCCGCAGAGTTTTGGCTGCATTCGACAATTTTTCCCTCATGAAGCGCCTGATGTCAGCTTCCGCTGCCTCGGGGAAGACCTTGCGTGCCTCAGCTGTGCATAAAAAAACAAAGATTCAGTAACACTGCCCCTTGTAGACATTGACAACTGAATGCAAGGATTAATTAACGCTACCATTTTGGTGGTTCATGTATTTATATATACTAGTCACAGATCACATGCGAGAGTACCACCAACACAAATAGCATGTTTGGGATCAATTTCAATCAAATTCCAAGCACTTGACAATCATGATAAAAACTGGATGTATCCAGCACCATATGAAAGGAAACCCATACTACTGATATATGTGCTATGGTATGAACCAGATTAGACCACAATAATTAGTTCCTTTTCTGAGACAAAATTACTTAAATTATTATGGTAATGCATATATTATGTTTGTAGCATTCAAGGAGTCACCCTACATTAAATAATAGATATTTCAGTAGGTGCATGGCATCAAGTAACCTTTAATTAGCAGGTCTTAATTTCCATTTACCTTTTGCCACAAGGAGTCTCAGTTGAGCCAGATGGGGTCTCAGTTGCATGATCTACAATAAACAGTTATTCATGTATTTATACATAGGACCACTTGTATGTTAATTCCAAATGTTCACCATATTCCCTCAGAATAGCTCAGCCTAACATAATGAGAAATCTCACTTGTGCATTTTTGTACTTCTGCAAAATACTTTTGCTGGCACTTAGTGCAGTTGTTGCCTGCTTGCGTTTTGACTTGGTCTTCGGCTGCAATAAAAAAAAGTAATTAACATATATAATAGCCATTATTGCATATGCACCAGCATTTAAATTGCTTCTTATAAGATTGTTATTAAGATAAAGGATACCAAAACACTGTTAAAAAGGATAGATAAATAAGCTTTTATCAGAAGTAATAATACGATATAAGATAACTATGAGACTATTTGACCATTTTGTTCAGATTAGTTAAAAAAAAAAATTTGGTCAACAATTATTAAAGCTATATACTTTTAATAATGTTTGGAATATTAAATCAACATACTAAATTGTATATAAAATGCAGAATGAACTACAATACATATTTAAAAATGTTAATTAAAATCTGCATAAGAAGATTCCATGGATACCTCATTACCTCGGCCACATGCTCATCATTTCCATCCTCAGATGGCACGTTCTTTGAATTTGGAATTTTTCGCCTTTGGCCTTTTCCACATTTAGATGTAGGTGTGACTGCCACATCCAGAAGGCCTAACTCCGCTTTCTTCCTCACTTCGACCAGTTCTCTCCTATCCTCTATGAAATCGGGATTAAATAGAAAGAAAATCAGATAATGCATATAAGTCATAATAAACTTCCATTTAATAAAGTTGCAACAAGCTTAGCTGCATGAGAACTAGATCTAGGCGATAGGCCTAGTAGATGCACATATGCATGCATAGGTGTAAATTATTTACGGAAATTACTGCACGAGCACACTGCAGTAAATTAATAGATAGGCCTACATCTAACTGATATAATTAAGTATGCCTATATACGGTACTGTTATAAGTTACTATAGGTCCAAATAGAACATGATTTTATGTAATTGTCAGTCTTACCTCCGGTTGCCATTATTTTGGCCGAACAAAGTTTAACTTTTCCATTTCGTTCCCTCCATCGCACGACATATTCTTGTGCTTCATTCTGCTCGTCAAATTCTCCCTCAATCCAGGAGAGCTCACCAATGTCGACAGAAAAATCATCAAAGGCAAAAACAGCTAACATTACCATCTTGTTAATATTGATAGTTCTTCAAGTCAGACTACTTCGAACCGCGACCGTTAGTGCTCCGCTGCGAAAGGCCGCCACAATATTTAAAAAGCTCCACTCCGGATAAGCGGTAGGTCCTAAAACTCGGACTCACGTGATAATTAGCGGTCTAACAGGATCATGCAAAAATGAATATGCAATTTTCAAACTGACTACACTCGATAGCTCTGTGAGTAATGGTCCAAGCGCGAAAAATAAGCATTTGATATTCAATATTCCGCATTGTACCAGATTTCATCGCACATGCGCACACCTGCGACCGGAAACTGGAGTGCGATCCAGAACGAGGATTGCGTCAAGTTGATTGAGATGAAAGAGCACTGGCGACCTATCTGTAGTTGTTTTTAGGAGTGGGATCGAGAAATGGATCGTGGGAGAAAGATTCCGCCATCTTATAAGCGATATTTATCTGACGAATCACAAGATATTCCTCGGACTACTGAGTTATATCGAAAGCTTCCGAAGTCGGCGAGAACGGAACCGACGTCATCGTCAGATTCTGAAGATGAATTACAAGGGTTGCCGCCTGCGTCTGCATCAGAGATTTCAGAACAAGAACTTTCAGAACAAGAACAAGAACAAGTTGTACAATGTCAAATAGAGTAAGTATAAGTGGATCGGTGTAACTTACACCTGATGCCATTTATTACCTGAGCAACTTTTTAACTGTTTAAGGCTTAAGCTGCTCATGCAGCAATTTTTCACCTACATTGTGATTTTAGAAATGTTATTTTGGCAAAACGTTCTGTAATGTTGGCTCCATGAGTAGATGTGTGATCATATGTTAGAAGGTAAATGCAATGCTGTAATGTGCAAATGTTGATGGTATAGTAATATTAAGTTACATAACACAGCCATAATTGTCCACACAAGTTTCACCCATTTGGCTACAAAATGGCTTATATAACCACGGCAGGGCTGGTAATTTATTGCATAATATAAGTTATGTGCTTATATTTATACAGGCATGAACGGGTAAATCACAATCAGGGTCAAAAGTAAAAAATAACACTGTTACATGAGATTTAATATATTTTACAGTGTAAGAAATAAACCTTGTAAGTAAAATCTTCCATGTGATACTTAAATAACTTAGTTAAAGAAAAACGTATTCAAATCTAAACATTCTGGATACAATTAGTCATTTTATGATCTGAAATTGATGAAATTCCATTTTTATGAATGTTCATTTTACATATCTTAATGTTCAGTCTGTATATTCTTTGTTTAATATTGATGCAATATAGTGATTTTTATTCATCTATGGTGCATTGGGTCAATTTATAATTGGCTGAATTGAACTGCATGGTGTTGAATTATTAGTTTATGACACTTATGAAAAAATATCCATTATATATGCTACATTCTATATACCATATATTTGTCCTTTTTTATTTATGGTACTCTATATTTAGTATATCGAGGCAGTAAAATAATCAGTGTATAAGCAATAACTCATTCTCTCTTTAAAAAATATTATTTCATTTAATTATATAAATCATTATTTTCTATGTCAAACATTTGTATGCGTCTTATGTGACATGTTTTATAGGTATAATATAAGTGTCAACTTGGTACCATATGGTCAGTTACTGTGTAACTGAAGCACAAATATTTACATTAATTTTCCCTTTATGTATATTTTTATATATTGTCTTTCTAGTGACATCAGTGATTCATCTGAAGATGTCTCTGCTGGCTCTGGCCCAGAAAGGGGATTACAAATGGAAGTTGGAAATATGGATGAACATGGAGGCAACACATGTGACAGTGAGCTACTACAGCATATGGTAGGCCTACATTATTTTCCATATTTTTTAATGATGACCTATGCGATATATCAACAATTAATGCAACTGTGTACAATGTTAAAGTTAAGTAAAAAGAACATTTCACCTTAAACAATACTGGAATAAGTTTGATAAGCGATAAGAAAAGGAGCTGAGAGAGGAAAGAAGAATGCAGAATAAGGCTATTCTTCAACTTTGGTGAGACATAAGCGATAATGATTATGTTAACAAGATGTGAATCCTCTTCAAAGCAGCAGTGTTCATAAGCCGGATAGAAAATAATGACCAAGCCAATATATAGCCATGGAACCTTGCATTAATACTAATCCTGATATTTCATTTCCAGAATGCTCAACAAGAAGAATATGACGGCGCAGAGCAATATATAGCAGGGGATGGCCACGAACATGGACAGCCTGGCTTTCGTCAGGTTAGTTTATATATATAACTTGTCTGTTATAACAAGTAATGTGTAAAAATGGGTGACTTTTTAGTTTTACTTAGAGAACCATATCAAGGTGTAGCGTGCCGAGGGTGTAAGTGGCCAAATCGTATTGCTGCCACGAAAACTGTAGCGTGCCAAGGGTGTATGTTGTAATTACACACTGCTCTGGGGCCCACACCGTAAACTAAACACAGTATACAGTGTGGGGCCCCTACCCCCCCCCCTCCACGGATTTACTGCGCCTGTGCTGCCACCCCATACAAATGTATGATCAAACTATCAATACAATTGAAATATATATGGCATCAGCCTCTATAATTCAAAGAACCACCATGGTCACAAACTGAAATATCACTGTACATGCTGCCTCAAGTCTCTCTTTACATTCAATATATCCTCTAGTTGCCTAATTGGTGGTCGCATAAATCTATTACAGTATTCCTCTTATCCCCAAGCTAATTTTTTACATACCACTGCTGATTCCTCTCAATATACCTCCAAAATACAGCTCTCTGACCTAGACCTCCAAGACAAGCTTATTCCCACATTTTACCTTCCTGATACTGCACAAATACTTTTGTGACCACCATGGTCACAAACTGAAATATCACTGTACATGCTGCCTCAAGTCTCTCTTTACATTCAATATATCCTCTAGTTGCCTAATTGGTGGTCGCATAAATCTATTACAGTATTCCTCTTATCCCCAAGCTAATTTTTTACATACCACTGCTGATTCCTCTCAATATACCTCCAAAATACTGCTCTCTGACCTAGACCTCCAAGACAAGCTTATTCCCACATTTTACCTTCCTGATACTGCACAAATACTTATGAAAGAAAATAGCAAAGACTCAAAGAAAAGAGTAAAGAGGTGCGCTGATTCTGCGCTAAGAGGAGAAGGTTACTAAAGAGGTGTGCGGATGCTGCGCTAAGGGGAGAGAGGTGCGCAAACGTTGCGCTGAGAGTGTGTTAGAGGTGCGCTGATGCTGCGCTGTCCCCCCAACTCCAACTGGCTTTCTGGCTTGATGTAGGGCCTTTGATACCCACATCCGAGTGACGCTACCCCTAAACTGACCAATGAGCGTAACTGAAATGAAAGAAACTGTATTCATACACTTTAAAATAGGGCCAAGATGCTCATCATTATCCTTCGAACTACTGGGGAAACTTGCTACATAAAAAAAAAAAGATACATAAACTATTCATAAATATACTGGCGATAAATACTTGAATCCTCTAAATCTTCTCCCGAACTTGCTTCTTTCCTCTCCTGGCAGATGTTTACTACGCAATCTCACCCCTGCCCCCTGCCGTTGTATTTCTTCCTACCATTACGCTAGTTCCCATATGCCGTGCTACTTCTTATCATTCCGCTAGTTCCCCTATGCAAATTCGCAACAAAGGCATGGCATTGATTCAACAGACCCCCACCAACTGCAGCACCTTTCAGCCCTGACCTAAATGGTTATAATTTTTGGTGATTGATCTTTGTAACTGTTGTGCAATTATATAATTGTATAATTGTATAACACTTCTTAACAATATCTATAATGCAAATTGTTATGATCTGTATATGGGATAACAATGATTTGTTGTGTAGCAAGTATTGGATAAATGACAATTATCAGCATAATACCTATTAAAGTGCAATATTTGTTGATGTTTTTTCAGGAGAAGCTGTTTGATGAAAAGCACTTTGACGCCAACAACCCTGTCTTTGAAGGAGCTGATATTTCAAAGGGACAACTGCTAGCGATGCTGATGGGGTTGTGCCTAAGGCACGGATTATCTGGTGTTGCCATGAAAGACCTTCTCGATTTGTTTAATACCGTCATTCCAGGATGTGTTCCCTCAAGCAAGTGGTACTTGGACAAAGCTTTCTTCAATCTGTCCGACAAGGTAGAGTTGCATTTCTATTGCACAGACTGTGTAGGATACATCGGCAAAGGACCAGACTACCATTGTGAAACTTGCCTGAAGCATTGGCACAAGGAGGAACTTCTCAAATCTGCAAGTTACTTTCTGGTGATGCCTTTAGCCGATCAGCTCAAAAACGTCTTGCCACAGTCGGCACTGCGGGGCCACTTTCGACATGATGAGAGTGTAGGAGACATAAACACAGGAAAGCTATACCAAGATCAGGGTGATTTTATCGACAATCCGGACAATGTCACCATATCTTTCAATTGTGACGGCGTTCCCGTTTTCAAATCTTCGCAGTATTCTCTTTGGCCAATACTCTGCACAATAAACGAGCTGTCACTGGACGAAAGAGGCAAATCCATTATGTTGCATAGTTTGTGGTTTGGGCGGCACAAACCCCGGGTCGACACCTATTTCGCTCCGTTCATTGCTGAGCTCCAGAGTTTACATGAGAATGGTGTAGCTTGGATCGATAGTACTGGCCTGCAGAGGAATAGTAGAGTGCATGCACTAGTTTGTGTCTGTGATGCTGTGGCGCGGGCCATGATTCAAAACTTTAAACAGTTTAACGGAAAATATGGATGTGGCTTTTGTTGCCATGAAGGTGAAGTTGTTGACAAGGGAAAGGGGCACACCAGGGTGTATCCTGTACAAGCTGATATAGTTCCGTTAAGATCCATGGCGAGCACAGTTGAGTTAGCCGAAAGAGCAACTGAGAGCGGCGAAGCTCAGATGGGTGTCAAAGGGGCGAGTCCTTTGTTTCTGTTACCTTCCTTTGACTTTGTCAAAGGATTTGTACCAGATTACATGCATTCTGTGTGTCTAGGAGTCGTTAGACAGTTTACCAACCTGTGGCTTGATGGCAAGTATAGTGCCGAAGAATATCACCTACTCCCTGACCAAATGAGACAGATTGACAGTGCCCTATGTGAGATCAAGCCCCCAAGTGAAGTCAGGCGAAACCCAAGACCGCTTTCTGAGAGAGCCTTTTGGAAAGCCACTGAATGGAGAGCGTTTCTGTTGTTGTATTCCCCAGTTGTTATGAAAGACTTTCTACCCAGGAGGTTTTACAAACATTGGATGCTACTAGCATTTGCATTACATATTCTTCTCTCCTCCGTGACAACGCAGGATCAGGTCAACTGTGCAGAACTGTGTCTGGTCCAGTTTGTGGCACAGATTCCTCAACTGTATGGCATCGAACACTGCTCATATAACTCTCATTTGCTTGTGCATCTGGCACAGAGTGTGAGGGACTGGGGGTCGTTGTGGGCCAACTCTGCATTTGTATATGAAGATGCAAATGGTAAGTTACTTGATTTGTTCAATGGCACGCAGGCGGTACCTTGTCAGATTTTCAAGTACTTCTTTGCCCAGCAGAGGTTAATTCGTTCAGGAACTGCAGTGTTTGAGGACGCACCAAGACCAGTCCGTGAGCTTTTTTGTAGATTAACCGGTTTGGATTATCTGACGAAGGCAGGAACTGTCATTGCCAGGCACATAGTGATGTTGGGGAAATGTAATTACAGGCAGTTATCTGCGTGTGAAAGAGTTGCACTGGAAAATAGATTCCCATTAAACGATTATCTGCACAATATTCCTTGTCGAATATTCAAACGTTGTGTTGTATGGAAAATGTTACTGACAACCCAAGGCTACGCAGCTGGCTACAAGAGAAACAATTCTGTAATTGCAACAGAAGGAACATATGGGTTGATAGCTTCTTTTGTAGTCTTATCCAAAGTCTGTCAATGCAAACAAGATTGTTCATGCTCAGAGTTGCTTATATATTATTATGAGTTGTCTCCGACGCAAAACCAATTTGTCGTCTATGACGGTGATATCAATGTCAATGTGTCAAAGTTCCTTGTTCAGGTTGAGAACACTGGACGTTTGATGGTGTGCACCTCAAGGGAAGTGAAGGCCAAGTGTACTCTTGTGGAACATGCTAACCGTGTTCACGTTGTAAAAATGCCTGCATTTGAAAGGGACTAAAAATAAGTTTCTTTGTGATAATCTACACTGCTCATTCGTTTATATATAGTTATTCTATCGAGAGTTTTCGGTCAAATTGACAAAACTTTATGTTAGTAAACTTCAGAGTAAGTTTTTAACTCATGTTGCTTATTTTATTAACATATGATTCAGTGTACAGGAGTAAACGGTTTAACATTTAAAATGTAATTTCTATTATGGATTGTGTTTTGTTCTTACCGTGCCAAATGTTTGCTTCCACTACATTGCAATTTGCAAAAGTGTAAAAGAGAATTTCTAATGAGGAATTTGAAGCCAAACGTATTGTGCACGACTATTTTATAATGTTCATGTCCTTCATATGACTTTTCTCTTAAAGTACACTGATTTTAATCGTACATGAAGCATACATAAGTGGATGATATGTTGGTATCTATAAGTTATCACAAATGAACGTTGATGCTGTTTAAATAAATACATCAATGATCAATTGTACATCTTCATAAAATGTGATTTGCTGTGTCTCCAAAAGTATATTCCTTTTTGAAAGAAAATAAATAATTTATAATTGGATATGCTTGTGTCTTGATGTTATTACACATGTACCGTTGTGCTGTTTAAGAAAATACATTCATAGTAAAAGTTCCATGTAACATGATATTGTGCATTATGAAAGGTACAAGGGATAGAGAAGGGGGCCCAGGACAATAGAGGACTTTGTAGTGGCGAGGGGTACTGACTTTGGCAGGGACTCTTGCTGGGCTAGTTTAATTTTGACAAACATTCTACATCATGCGTGATATATTATCAGCACTTATATCGACTTTCTGACGTAAAGATCTAGATCTTTAGATTGTTTTATTCAAGAAACTCTTGGTTTCAATATCTATTTTGTAAAGTAAATCCACGCAGATTATTTCCAAGTGAAGTGTATTCCCTTCGATGTAACATGTCATACACAAAATGGTGTCGAAACTGGCAGCATCCGATTTGTTTTGAATATTTTACATTTCCAACATACCATATGGCATACTGTGGTACATTAAGCCTAAGTACCATGGTACTTAGCGATGTACCATGCTTTACCATGGAACATTATACTCATGTACCATGGTACACGATGGCATCGAGCAATGTACCATGATACAGTAAGTTATGTACCATGGTATACCAGGGTACTAAGTTATGTACCATGACGTACCATGGTATACCATGGTATGTACCATGGTATACCATGGTATACCATGGTAAAATTTCACATGGGAAGGGGCCAGGTTACTCTTATTTTGATAACCGGTTGTTTGTGTTGGAGCATAAGGTAAGGTTTGCGTAAAGCTCCCATTTGGTGAATAGACTAGACTGCGTTGGGTTCTCTGACGTCTCTGGTACTTCCACAACGAGATTCGTAGTGGGGGATATCTCGGCCATGGATGAGAAGGAATTGGGTGAAAGGAACTTTGGCTTTGACTCCCTGAAGCCCAGATTGAACCGCGACACAGAGGAGAAAGGGATTGTTGCCCGGGATTGTCTCCCGCCTGAGCCCCGCTGCGAGATAACTACGAGTCTCGTTGAAGTACCGTGAGTCCGCAAATAGCAACAATCCCTTTCTCATGGCGCCGCTCAGTCTGTACTTCAGATTGATGGAAGTGGTAGAACCAGAGACGTCAGAGAACCCGAAACAGTCGTTGGAGATTCATAATATCATCCGGTGGCGCACACAGCTTTTGGCATTGATAATATATATTATATTATGTAGATATCTATATATTATATTATATTATTTAGATATAGAGCTCCAGAGCACCCGGAATGTTCTAGATTATTTACAGAACACGGCCAAAAGCTGTGTGCGCCTCCGGACGATATTATGAATCTGAGCCATAGTGATCCATCCACTGTAAACACTAGCGCATGGTACTGTGGCTGCAAGCTTCTCAGGGCAACACCCCCACCCTCCACCTTGACCTGCCTCTACAAAACGGCATCTTTGTGGAAAGCCCATTGTGGGACTGGCATGTAGTGGCTGTAATTTTGCACCAAGGCTGAATTTCTTGAACGTCTTCAAGTACTGTATTAGTGGGCCGCTAACATCTATATAAAAACATCCATAAAGTAGCATGCCATGCGACCTTTAAGTAATTGTATTTATGTTATTATTATGATACATTGCAGAATGGTGTAGATATCATTGTATCCTAATAGCAAGTCTTTGAGTGATTCTCCGGCTCCGTCATCCAACATTGACACATCACGCCGCTATAAGACTGCGTGTAACAGGACGGGATTTCCTACCACGTCGGAAGGTTGTGATAGGTCAGATCAGTCAACAGTCAACATTGGCTTTTGCAACAAGGCAGCTCCGACCATCCAATCATACCCAATTCCTCATTTCTCCTTTATCATGATACTGCTGATGCTCGAGAGCTCCAAGGATCAGGTCTCAGATTGAGCATTACAGCCCAAGTATCCCTCTCTCAAGCTTCACATTAGGGACTGACTCACAGGTGCTGGTAAGATTCAAGGGTTGGAAAGAGAGAGCAAAAAAGGACAATAGAGAGCTAGATTTGAACCTAAAAATCACAACATTTCCCCTCTCTGTCCCCGCTATTTTCCGTCATTGAGAGGAGTTTATTTTTACACTTCTGTGATTTTCAGCCAACAATGGATTCCGTAACTAATCAGGGAAGGTATTCCCTGATTCAAACCAGAAGCTCTCCAGTGATATCTCTTACCTCTTCACTGCAGCACCTTTATTTATCCTAGTGCTAGATGCGACTGTGACGTTCAGGGGTAATGAATGAAGGTGGTGTGTTCTGTCCAGGTCCAGATGGTTTCTCCTACGAGGGGTCACTGGGGGAGCTGCGGTCGGCGTGTATGGAAGACTTCCCTCCAGGCCTGGACTTCAACTCGTACACAGAGACCCTGTCCGATACTCATGGCGTGTTCCAGGACTCACCACCGGGGTTCGTAGTGTGGGAGGGCCACTAATTACTATGGTTTGAGGGTCGGATGATCCAATAGTGAGATACATCATTGCCATAGCTACGCATCTGTGGCCTACTTAAGATGAAGAAGTAAACTCCTAGCATTCATACAGGATTGGAATAAATACGGTTTCTTTCTAAGAAACCCTATTTAACATGAATGTGTGTGAGCTATGTGTTTTTACACACAAAGCCCAGGCCGTTTTTCAAAAGGTCTCTCAACAGTTCATCTGCGTATCACTCTAGTCCAACGCACGTAATGAAGCGGCTCTTTGTGAACAGCAGTGTACCCCCCTTACTGTCCCCCCAAAAACATACACACACACAAACGCACACACGTACGCACGCACGCATGCACGCACGCACGCACACACAAAAACACCAACCCCCATGCATGCACCCGCAAACACACACACACCAACCCACAGTCATGCACACACCCAAACCACACACACACCAACCCAGACACAAATACACAGACACACAAACTTACATGCATGCACAGACACAAATACACACAAACACCAACCCACATGCGTGCACACTCACAAACACAACCACACACAAACACCCACACAAAAATTCACACACACAGAAACACACAATCACAGTGTGTAGGATTGTGTGTGTAGCTGAGTGAAAAAAGGAGGAGACCTAGGGGGTGAGGTAGAAGGGATTGTGCAAAGGGCAGTGTCTTTGATCTAAATATCAGCTCCTCTAATAGGACACTTTAATAATTCACACACGTCTACCCCCTGCATTGTGTTGTGTGTTTTTATGAGTATGACCTCAAATAAGTGTGTGTGTGTGTGTGTGTGTGTGTGTGTGTGTGTGTGTGTGTGTGTGTGTGTGTGTGTGTGTGTGTGTGTGTGTGTGTGTGTGTGTGTGTGTGTGTGTGTGCAGGGACGTCCCTAGGAATTCTGGGCCCCCTAACAGAATTTAGTTCTCCCCTAACCCCAAAATAATATATATTTTTTCAAAAAAAATACAATTATATATAGCCTACATTTTTATATATTCATTCACATTTTATGATCATTAAATATTGGGTTAGACTGGGTCAAAATTGGGTAGTCATTAGCATCAGAAGAAAATGAATAACAACTGTATAACTACACGATAAACCTACCTACTTACCTAGGCGATTTTGTACACTAGATAGTTAGTGAGTATTTAGTTACACTTTTACCTGGGTTGTAGTATAAGCTAATAGACTTTGACAGTGCTGCTTCTACTTAGACTGTCCTCCTTCTCCCCTTCTTCTATTTCAACCTCACTGGTTTCTTTTCTCATAATTATCTGAACATATTAAACAATGTTGTCAACTGTCTATTTGATTGGATTGAGCTGGGCATGACTAAATATGTATTTGTAAGTTTTCATTTGCTGCATTAGCCTACAATAAATAGCAGCTATTAATCCAAGGGAATACTACTTGTAATTTTAGCTGACATAAAAATTAAAAATCAGCTAAAATTGAAGTATCCTTAGTTTAATGTCTGCTAATATTGTCTCATCGTCATCCGCTTATCCGGGGTCGGGTCGCGGGGGGAGCAGCTCAAGCAGGGGGCCCCAGACTTCCCTTTCCCGGGCCACATTGACCAGCTCTGACGGGGGGATCCCGAGGCGTTCCCAGGCCAGTGTTGAGATATAATCTCTCCACCTAGTCCTGGGTCTTCCCCTGGTCTCCTCCTCACTGGACGTGCCTGAAACACCTCCCAAGGGAGGCGCCCAGTGGGCATCCTTACCAGATGCCCGAATCACCTCAGCTGACTCCTTTCTAAGTAAAGGAGCAGCGGGTCTAATCCGAGTTCCTCAAGGATGGCTGAGCTTCTCACCCTATCCCTAAGGGTTAACGAAGATCGACCGGTAGATCGAGAGCTTTGCCTCGCGGCTCAGCTCTCTTTTCGTAACAACAGTGCGGTAAAGCGAACACAATACCGCCCCCGCTGCTCCGATTCTCCGGCCAATCTCACGCTCCATCGTACCCTCACTCGCGAACAAGACCCCGAGGTACTTGAACTCCTTCACTTGGGCTAAGGACTCATTTCCTACCCGGAGTAAGCAATCCACTGGTTTCCTGCTAAGAGTCATGGCCTCAGATTTAGCGGTGCTGATCCTCGTCCCAGCCGCTTCACACTCGGCCGCCAGCCGATCCAGTGAGTGCTGAAGGTCACAGGCCGATGATTCAATGAGGACCACATCATCTGCAAAAAAAGCGGTGACGAGATCCTCAGACCACCGAACTGCAACCCCTCCCCACCACGACTACGCCTCGATATCCTGTCCATGTATATCACAAACAAGATTGGTGACAAGGCGCAGCCCTGGCGGAGACACCCACTGAGAACGAAACTGACGAGGACGCGAACACAGCTCTCGCTTTGGGAGTGCAGAGATTGGATGGCCCTGACGAGAGACCCCCTTACCCCATACTCCCGCAGCACCTCCCAGTTTCTCCCGGGGGACCCGGTCATACGCCTTCTCCAGATCCACAAAACACATGTAGAACGGATGGGCATACTCCCAGGTCCCCTCCAGGATCCTTGCGAGAGTGAAGAGCTGGGCCGTAGTTCCATGTCCGGGGCGAAAACCGCATTGTTCCTCTTCAATCTGAGGTTCGACGATCGGCCGAACCCTCCTTTCCAGCACCTTGGAGTAGACTTTACCAGGGAGGCTGAGAAGTGTGATACCCCGGTAATTGGCAGACACTCTCTGGTCCCCCTTTTTGAACAGGGGAACCACCACCCCGGTTTGGCACTCCTTTGGCACTGTACCCGACTCCCACGCAATGTTGAATAGGCGTGTCAACCATGACAGCCCCTCAACACCCAGAGCCTTAAGCATTTCTGGCTGGATCTCATCAATCCCTGGGGCTTTGCCACTGCGGAGATGTTTGACTACCTCAGTGACCTCCACCAGGGAAATTGACGACGAAACACCATCAACCTCGAGCTCTGCCTCCAACATAGACCGCGTGTTATTCGGATTCAGGAGTTCCTCAAAGTGTTCCTTCCAACGTCCGACGACCTCCTCAGTTGAGGTCAACAGAGTCCCATCCTTACTGTTCACAGCTTGGATGGTTCCCCGTTTCCCCCTCCTGAGGTGCTGGATAGTCTTCCAGAAACACTGGTGCCGACCGAAAGTCCTTCTCCATGGGTTCTCCGAACTTCTCCCACACCCGCTGCTTAGCCTCCGACACGGCAGCAGCTGCAGCCCTTCGAGCCTGTCGGTACCCTGCAACCGAGTCAGGAGTCCTCCAGGATATGATATCCCGGAAGGCCTCCTTCTTCAATCGGACGGCTTCCCTGACCACCGGTGTCCACCACGGTGTCCGAGGGTTACCGCCCCTTGAGGAGCCTAAGACCCTGAGGTCACAGCTACCCGCCGCAGCTTCAGCAATGAAGGCTTTGAACACCGCCCACTCCCGCTCAATGCCCCCAACCTCCACAGGAATGCCAGAAAAACTCAGCCGGAGGTGTGAGTTGAAGATACCTAGGACGGGGGCCTCCTCCAGACGTTCCCAATTCACCCGCACTACTCGTTTGGGCTTACAAGGTCTATCCGGAAATTTCCCCCATTCCCTGATCCAACTCAGATGGTGGTCGGTTGACAGTTCCGCCCCTCTCTCCAAAACATGCGGCCTCAGATCAGATGACACGATCACGAAATCGATCATTGGTCTTCGGCCTAGGGTACTCTGGTACCAGGTACACTTATGAGCACCCTTATGTTCGAACATGGTGTTCGTTATGGGTAATCCATGCCTCTCAGGGTGTCTCCATCGTTGCCCACGTGGGCGTTGAAGTCTCCCAGCAGAACTACGGAGTCCCCTACTGGAGCCCCATACAGGACTCCATTCAGGGTCTCCAAGAAGGCTGAGTACTCTGAACTGCCGTTTGGTGCATACGCACAAACAACAGTCAGAGTTTTCCCCCCTACAACCCTTAGGCGCAGGGAGGCGACCCTCTCGTCTACCGGGGTAAACTCCAACACCGCGGCGCTCAGCCGGGGATTTATGAGTATCCCCACACCCGCCCGGCGCCTCACGCACTCGGCAACTCCGGAGAAGCAACGCACAAATAACAACGCACACACACATACAACGCACACACACATTGTGTACAATAAATAGTGAATGCGAGAAACTCATAGTACTCAAATCAACAGATCACCTACTGGGGCTGTGAAGACTGCACTTCCGATTCCTTTGCACACACACACACACAAGGGCTCACCGCTGTGGTGATGGTAAAGGTTCACGCTACAGCTTTGCTCAAAATCTGTGTTGAGACATACACACACCCTTGTAAACATGCACATACAGCAGGTTGTGTCAGCGATGGGTTTGCATTGCATAATAACGAGGAAACTGCTCTTCTGCTGTGGTATACTGTGACTACTCGTCCCTCGTACAATGACCATCCCTGCCTCCTGTTGGTCGTTTTACAGGTTGTGTGTGTGTGTGTGCATGTCTGTGTGTGTGTGTGTATGTGTGTGTGTGCATGAGTGCATGAGTGAGCCCATGTGACTGCATGCAAAAGTAAATGTGTGCGAGTTCATACCTACAATCTCAGCATGACCATACTCACTCACACACACACACACACACACACACACACACACACACACACACACACACACACACACACACACACACACACACACACACACACACACACACACACACACGCACGCACGCACACACATACACAACCATATGGTGCATGCAGCAGCACGTCACTGAGCCACGTGCCGTCAGCTCTCCTCTTGGTTCTCCATTACCTCCACCACCACCCTCCTTGGGGCCTGGTGCCCGGTCCTCTCACAGAGTAGGGCCAAGCAGGGGTTGATTGTTGCAGTAGAACAAGCAGTGGCCCTGCTATGCCTCTCAAACAGTAGGGACATGCCGGGGTCAGATGTTACAGGGGAACTAGCAGTGGCTCTGAAACTGTAAGGCCAAGCTGGGGTCCGAAGTTACAGGAGAAGAAGAAGCACATGGTTCTGGTGCGGGAAGCGACGTAACAGAAGCTGTCTCTAGCAAGTGCCTCCGTTCCGCCATAGGCTTTATGTTATAGACCCCTTACATTCAGTTCAACCCTGATCAATGATGTGTACGTTTACATCTGCGTTTGTTTAGTCAACCGAAACATTCATCATGGCTTAATCTGTCTAGGTACATCGGTTGAACCCTGAGAATCAAATGCTAAAAAAGCCCCCTCCCGAGGTAGACGTTACTATAATATTGATCTCTATATATCTCTCAATATATCTCTATATATATATATATATATATATATATATATATTAGTGCTGTCAAGCGATTAAATTTTTTAATCGCGATTAATCACATTAATGTCATAGCTAACTCTCGATTAATCGCAAATCTTTTTTCTATGCTAAATATCCCTTGATTTCTTTGGCCCATTCATTGTTCTAATTTTAATGCTCTTATCAACATGGAGAAGTGCATCATGTTTTTTTATTGATAACAACATTGGCATATACTGATCAAAACAGGACGATACAAAAAAATGCCTATAGTGCAATTAAACGATGAACATACAAAAATACTGCCTTGAAAATAGCAGTCAAGCTACTGCTTCTTTGTTTTGAACCAAAGAAATAATAATAATAAATTGCGTTAATCACGCGATAAAAAAAGTAACGCCGTTAACATTGGTTTGCGTTAACGCCGTTAATAACGCGTTTAACTGACAGCACTAATATATATAGAGAGAGAGAGAGAGAGAGAGAGAGAGAGAGAGAGAGAGAGAGAGAGAGAGAGAGAGAGAGCTGGTTCCAACACCTTCTCATCTCATAAACACAAGGCATATTTACACTGCCAAGTTCGGTGGCTCTTGGCACACCCTGCAATTTCACTGTTTTGCCTGACCAAGGGCGTAAAATCCCCCTTCGTCAAGGAGACTGTTTTCTTGGTTCACTGGAGAAGGCGGGGCTACGCACGGAGAGTAGACCACTTTAGAATAATTTGCATACTTATTTGCCTACTTTTTCCTTTTTCATGATTCAAGAAACTCGCATGCATGTATGAGTATACATACTGAGTGTAGGCTACAAATGCGATGTACTATTTACAAGTGCAAAAATCCTATGGAAAGTTCCTTTGGTATTTTGTCATAGATCGCACCATCTTTCCCCCCCTGCGTTAAATGCGAATGCCCGATTG
Organism: Gadus morhua; assembly: GCF_902167405.1. Lineage (NCBI taxonomy): Eukaryota > Metazoa > Chordata > Actinopteri > Gadiformes > Gadidae > Gadus > Gadus morhua. The sequence continues at coordinate 27,485,572 of NC_044062.1, forward strand.
CCCCTCTCCCATGATGGTCAGCTTCTCGCGAATTTACCGTCTCTCCAGTTAGAACTACTCACATTGATAACGCTGCGTTGTCTCTGTCTAGACAACACAGTAACACCTCTACCCAAGTCCCGCCCCTGGAACCGCAAAGCTGTCTAATCGCATTAACATCTAAATGAAACCGCCAATATGTGTAGGGTCTGGGAGGATCAATTGGGGTGCGAAATCAGGCCGGTGTATGACCTCGGTCTGTGTAAACACGTGGAACAATTCCGGGAAAAAAGCCGCACACAAGACGGGAATATTTGGCTGTGTAAAAACATTTAATCACATACCCCCAAAGTAAGGCAGAGATGCAAAGTAATCCCATTTGCACTTACAGGTGCATACCATGAAGACATGAACACTCACTCAAACATTAATTGTGACCTTAGTGACCAACCCAACCACCTACCTACAAATGTTTCATTATTCTTTCAGATTGACACCCTCCTATTTCAAGACCAGCATGTCAACCCCCTCCACCTCAGTGTAGCATCGTTTTCGGTCGTTATTCTCCTCTGTTTGTTTGAATCTTCTGTGTTTCTCTGGATCTCAACATCAACGCACACAGGGAAACCTGAATGAACTTTGAGGTTTAAATAAAGATTTAGAGAATGAATTCATTCATTCTGTAAGTATTTGTCATAGGATGGGGGCCACGTCAGATTCTCTGAACAGTATCACAGTATGTAAGGCCGGCCCCGAGGATTCAATAAGCGTAATCTGATTTCTGGTCAGGAGGAAGGAGACACATGTGTGTCACCGCTGGACCAGTGCCTCCGGTCTTATACAGTTACCGTCCTTTAATGGAGTTACTCTGAGGCACTGCTTCCTCTTCCCACACCTATGAATGTGGAACAAACACACACCACAGACACACACACACACACGCGCACATACACACACACACACACTCACTCAGACACACACACTCAGACAAACACCCCCTTGGTAATTGTCCTTTGATTTGGTTTTGCCTTAATGTTGATGTTGGTAAGATTTAAGTTTCCCTCACGAAAGGCTCATTTTTTTTAATGACACTCAAATAATAGCTATTCAATCTTAACTACAGCCAATTATTTTCTTTATTTCGATTTTTATAATTCATCTTATTTTATAAAATGTAAAGTGTGCAGTGTGTGTGTGTGTGTGTGTGTGTGTGTGTGTGTGTGTGTGTGTGTGTGTGTGTGTGTGTGTGTGTGTGCGTGTGCGTGTGTGTTCGAGTGAGACAGAAACAACTCTTGGGTTGTGTGATTGTTTAAGGGCTAGTTATAACTTCAGCATTCATTCCCATCATTCATTAACCTTCACAATAACTCCTTGTTCTTCTGTCTGTTTCCGTAGCTACGATGAGTGTATCAGCCCCGGGGCCTCGCAGCTCTTCATTCCCACCGAGGATCCGCCCCCTTACTCCCTATTGGACCCCTTAATCAGAGGGGCGGGGCAGGAGGAGGAGCCTGCCTTCATCAGTCCATACCCCTACACCAGAGAGTCTTCAGCCAGCTGGCTCTCTCCTGACCAGTACCCAATAGGACTGCAGGATCCAGAGCAGCAGCCTATCTCTTCCATCTCCCTCCCCCTGGAGGCGGCGCCGGCCTATGACTCGGTGGTGACTGAGCTGCCCCTCATGCCATGTGTCCTCTACAAGCACCAATCCCAGGGGGCCGGAGCTCAGCCCCACCATACTGAGGCAGACCACGTTGTGTAGGACTCCGGCTGTGGTTCCTCCAACGTTGGGCGGCCAGTGGGTGGTTTGTTGTCTGAATCCATGGGAATGAATAGCTTCCAGAGTAGGACGCTGGAGACACTCACTAGGAGTGAGGCTCAGTGTTATAATGTCCGCTGTGGAGACGAGGGGGTCTGGCCAGTTGGGACCCTCTTTAGATACCTAGAAATACCTACTGTAGCCTGAACTTTGTGTTCTTTATGTATGTATTTATGTAATTATTTATTCAAACAGCTCTCTTTATTTGACCATGAATTCGCTACCGTGCTTTATTTGTTGCTGATTGCGAATAAACTTGAAAACTGTAGGTCAACACATTAACCAATGATGAGTAGTGACACCTGGGGACGGATTTCGGAAGTTGGTCTTTCAGGGCAGCAAAAGGATATGCTGCACTATGCTGCACAGTCTAATGAAGGCTTCGACTGCTCAAACAAGCCCTCTGTCTGCTTAATGCGAGCATGAGCTCATTGCCAACAGCAGCAGCAGATTGTGACCTGCTCACAGGAGTCATGCTGCGCTCTCAGCATCGTCTGGTGGAGGAATAATGAACAATATAAACCTAGTAAGTGACAGCCGGAGCTGTTAACTAGTTGAAGCCAGTGTTAGTTGAACTATAAAGAACTATAAACGTACAAACAGGCCTCTCACTACAAGATACACATGGTGTTATGGTAGCTGAAAGAATATATATGTATATATATATATATATATATATCAATAAATATTATTTTCTGTACCTCGGGAGGGGGCTTTTTCTTTAAGACCCATGAACCTCGTGGAGTTTTCTTAGTAAGGAATTTGGTTTTAGTTGTTGCCCAGCAGCGTAGTGTAGCTATCTTGCTCTCCATCTGTGTCTCTCTCTCTCTCTATGGATCAGAGTGGATAGAGCGATGGAGAAGTTGAGGTTACGATTCAGATAATGGCTGTAGTCATTTGACATACGTTTGGTGTGTGTGTTTCTGTCTGTCTGTCTTTCACATTGTTTCTCTCTTTTCCATTTTTCTTTTTTGGAGTTTTTTGGAGTTCTAAACCAGGAACTGACTTTGGCCCGTCGCCACGGTCGCTATTTTGTTTCTCTGGTCCTCTCCATATATACTCTAACCTGTCTTACGATATTCTTTACTCATTATTCAGCATTTGGGAGATTTAGTTTTACGTGTTTGCAACTTCTCATTCTGATCTTTGTTCCGATCTTTCTAAGCAGTATTTATTTGGCCTCAGTAGTTGGGGTTGTGGGTTTGAATAGGACCTAACAAAGGTGTGTTATATTTCCTTTTTCAACCATATCAACCGAGATTGTATCCATATAATCAAAAGGAATAAATTAGTAGTTCAAAAATATCTGTCAGGCCCAGAAATATAATGAATTATACTAAAAGTAGACATACTATAAGTTTAAGACAGCTTAACAATAAACAATGAGAATACCAATATATGATCTAGAAGTTGTAATCACCCCAGCAGCTTATGGTCATACAAGTCCACCCTGTCACACTTTTTATTTGTGTTCCTCAATAATGTGTACTCTTTAGGTATTTTATTATTTATATTATATTGTATTCAGTTATTCACTTTGTTTTTAAATTAATGTTACCGCTACTGAGAATGAGAATGAAGCTGTTTAGGTCTATTAGAGCCGCTTAGCTTTCAAAAAATCTCAGATTCAGAATAAACGTGGAAAAACCTCTTAGAACATTATGATTACTGTTACAATAATAATTAAACAAATCTGGAGTGAATGTCTATCGGTTCATTTTTCTAGACATACTGGAACCTATTTTAGACCTTTTTGACCATGGTTATTGGTGAATGAAATGCCCCAGTAACTCTTTTTGGCTGCGTGTGTAGACTGGTAGCCTGTGAGGAAGAAGACAACAGGTCAGTAGTCAAACATATGTTATGTGAACATACAATTATGGATCATTTAGGATTATTTATGCAAAAATAAAAACGTGGACATTCATTAAGCTTGTATGTACATATCAATGATGATGATTACAATGTATAGACAGGACTAGCTTTACAATTTGAGTTGATATTCTTAAGATGCATGTGTAGTGGAATTGTATGCTTTTTATGATTGTCATCCTATTTTTGTGTTAAAAGAATGAGCCTACAACTTTTAAACTGTTCTATCTACATTATTTTCTTGACCAACATAATATAAATGTGATAAGACCCTTTATGGTGCATGCTAACATAGCTGTGTTGACGTGTAAAATTGAAAGTTTCTTCCCCTTCGTCACCATCCCTGTTGGACATCAAGCAACCCAGATCTGCTGGTTAAACTATATTTTTGACCTTTATGAGCATAAATTGAGTTCAGAGGTGAGGAAATAAGGTAGAAGAGCATCTTAATGTACGTGCATCATGTTCTTCTGCGAAGGGACAGCAGGATAGTTCTGCTGTTTAGCAGATGAGCCTCCCAGTAATCCTGTCACATTCCCCTTATGGGCTGGGATACTGATGGTTTTTACTTAGCTGTATCTTCCGTCTGTCCAGCTGTACTGACACTCATTCATTTCGGCTTTCTCTGAACCGTCACCATGTAATATTTTGACTGAAGGTATCGTTTTTGTTCAATTGATTCCGAGCTCATGAGTGTCACAATAAAATCCATCCATCCACAACTTCATTGATGAAGGGAGTCTTGATGAGTCCATCTGGTCCACCTCATGGCCTAACATTCTACTGCAACGCTGGTGGGGCTATTGCGTTATTTCTTGAAGAAAGTGGTCCAATCCTTGGTCGCTTTTAACTCACTTTATTTGTTAAAGTAGGCATGTTTCGGTATGGTAACTATGAAGCTTAAGGGAGGGAATTGTATCTAATGCGTGTGAGGGACAATATCGTGAGCTTCAAGCCCCGGGCTTAATGCTGCGTTTGAGTATTCTCTGCGAACCGACTCGGATCTCGGATTGGACAACCACGTTTTGAGCGTAGGTCGTCGGAGAAAAACATGGACGCCCCCCGGAAACCTATTGTTTCGGTAGCATTGGCCGACTACCAGGCACTCCAAAATAAGTATGTGCTTCACCTACACGACCTTGAGGAAGAATACTAGGAAGAGTAAACAAGACGCAGAAGGTATGTTCATATTTCTGTATATTTAGTGAAGTGAAAGCGTTGGAGCCCCATGATAGTAGATTGGCATGCTAGCTAGCAGGAAATGGGCTAAAAACATGGGCGACGTAGCTAAAGGTGACATGGAACTCCTTACAGTGTTGCTCTTCTACTGAACGTTATTGTCGATATAAATATATGCACTTAAAATGTAAAGATAATGTGTCATGCATGTTTCTGGAACCTCTGTTGTGCACTGCACCTTTGCACTATGATTCCCTTGCGCCTGTTAGCTTTTTATCCACACTCCACCTTAATATGTAACATATCATAACCTAAATTCACTGTAGTGGCACATCATTTATGTCTCCCTTTGCTTTTGGGTAGTATGTATGTTGTATGAATGTCAAAGGGTAGTATAGGGTAGGATGTATACAGTATATTGTTGGGATAGGTTAGCATGTGTGTGTTTATTTGTATGGATGTCATTGTGCCTTGATGTGTATGCTACTGGACAGACACCTTAATTTCCTTCGAGATGAATAAAGTATCTCTATCTAGCTATCTATTTATTTATATGACAAGTTGTGCAAGATGCAAACTTTGCTGGCAAACTCAGTGAAAAGTAGTATGCACTGTTCAGAGCCGGCGCTGGCCTTTTCGGCGCCCTACGCGACTCGAAATCAACTTGCGCCCTGGACAGGTCTTCCGAGCGGGGGGCGGGGGGTGCTACGGTGACGGTTTCGGGCCGCCCTGGCGATTGCTCCCGACCATACATTTGCCCGCCATTTCCGACTCAGAAGATCCAGGTTTGAGCAGCTCCTTCGACTGCTTCAGGAGGGGGGCCTGCACAGCAAACACAGCCAGACTTCCCACCTTGCCTGTTCCCAAAAAAGCCCTCATGTTTCTCTGGTATATGGCCAACCAGAACAGCTACAGAGAGATTTCTGATAAATTTAACGTTTCCCAGTCCGCGGCGCACACAGCCATCCTTTAGGTGCTGACTATCACGTCAGGGATCGGCCCACACTTTGTTTCTTGGCCAAGAGGCTGTGACAAGAGGATGTCTTCTGCTGCCTTCCAGCGTACCTCTGGCCTCGATGGAGTCATTGGGGCAATAGATGGTTGCCACATTAGGGACCAGAGGCCACCCATCAGAGGAGGGGATTACATAAAAAGTTATTACTCTGTCCTCCTCCAGGGTATTGTCAATGATGAAGGCCGTTTCATCAACATTTTTGTTGGACCACCAGGCAGGGTGCACGATGCCAGGATGCTGCGGGGCTCCACTTTTTACGCAAACTGGCAGGAGAAGATGGAGGACTATCGTCTGCTCGGTGACAGTGCCTACATTGGTCAGGCCTTCCCCTTCATCATTACCCCAAAGCGCGACAACGGGGCCCTCACCGATGCTGACCACCAGCAGAATTTCTACATCAGTAGGGGGAGGGTGATCGTTGAACAGGCTTTTGGCAGGATGAAGTGCAAGTGGCGCCGCTTAAGAGACCTGCAGAACATCCGGATGGACATAGTGGTGATGATAATCATGGCTGCATGCTTCTTGCACAACTTTGCCCTTGAAACTGTGGATGGCTGTGATGAACACCCCTAGGGCTTTCCAAGACAGGAGGATGGGAACGAGTAGTTTTGACCATTGTCATCTAATAAATGCATATAGTTTTTTTACACCTTTGAAACCTTTTGTCAGTTTCAATTTTCTCCCCCTTCAAGTCGTACCTAGAACTGGCTTAAACTTAAATCCACAGTTAACCCAGAGTTAGGCTAGATACATAGCACTCTCCTAACATTGCTGTAAAGTATATTCTTTAGTAGTAGATTAGAGGGCATATGCTGCATTATGTGATGTCATGTTCATGTATTTGTAGGCGTTGTAATACATAGTGTTACATTTAATGCTTCACAGGCCAGTGAGGTTTTTCTGGTAACTGGTAACATTCAACCATGACAAGGCTTGGTTGATATTCAATTAGATTTTATTGATTTTATTGATTTTATATTTTATAGATATTGCACAGAAGTGTGCCTTGTTTCCTCTTTCTATCCTCCGGGCCAAGAACAAACAACAAAACAGGGCCCACGGACAAACAACATAACAGGGAAAAGTGAACAGGTTTCAGTGCTTTCAGTGTTCTCAACTATTTACAGTAAAAAGGCATTAAATAAAATATATCAAATCACATATAATATAAAATAAAATATATAATATCTATAAAAAATGTGAACATTAACCAAAATACATTAACATTTCCAATGAAAAATGTACAAAATGATTTCACATCTTCTCCACCATCTGGCCAAGCAAACTCTGGAGCCCCTCCTGGGCTTCCTTCATTTGTGCCAGGGTCTCAGCGTGCCGTTTTTGGGCGGCCGCTTGGGAGGCTGCCTCGGACTCCCTAAGGAACGCCAACAGCTCCTCCTCCCTCTGGCGCTTGCGTGGCCTCCTTGGGGTGTTAGTAGGGGGCATGGTGGTAGCTGTGCGAGGAGCACCGTGGGATGACGGAGGAGGTGATGGAGTTCCGGATTGAGCTGGAGAGACGGCACTGGTGGACGAGGAAGGTGAGGCATCTGGTGCAGACACACTGACCTGCAGGGCACCTGGCCTGCGCACATCCAGGCCCATGGCTGTTCCCACAACAGGGAAGACTATGTCGTGGTGACCTCCCATGAGGTCATCCATCTCAGTATAAAACTGAAATTTACCAGGGCCCCTCCTTGTGGACAAATTGTGGTCCTTCACTTTATTGTACGCCTCCACCAACGTGTTCCATTTACGAGCTACCTTGTCTGGGGGAAAGGTACATTTGAAATGGTCGGTCAGCTTGCCAGCAATCTCCTCCCACAGCAGCTTCTTTGAGTTCCTGGCCAGCTTCAGGCGCTGGCTCAGGTCCTGGAGGGACCTGGGAGGGCCCCTACCCTCTGCTTCTAATTGCAGCCGCATGAGGTCAATTGGTAATAGGGTGTGGTCCTTCAAGAAAGTCTCGGTGACTGTGGGCAGTGGGGCATTTGAAGGCAGTGGGGCATTTGAAGGCAGTGGGGCATTTGAAGGCTGTGGGGCATTTGAAGGCAGTGGGGCATTTGAAGGCAATGGGTCAGTGGCAGGCAGTGCAGCATTTGAAGGCAGAGGGGCGGGAGCTGAATCAGACAGAAAAGACACATGTGAAGTCAATTCATTATTCCCATGGGACACTGTCAATTGTCACCTTAATTGTAATACTTTTATAAGTGATTGTTTAGACATATAAATACTGGGTGGTTCCTGTAATACACTTTGAAGCTTTGAACAACCGTGTGGTGTGCTGTGGGTTTTTTCCCTCCCAGGCCTGCCTCTGGATCTTTGCTTTCTATACCTGGCTCGAGCATTATTGTGGTTTATGCTGTGCATACTTCATTCTTAATTATGCTTATTACTATCTCACCTGTGCTTTGAATGCACACCAAGCTAACGGAATGCCTGAGCCCCTGGTCCAAGTAGTATGTGGCTGGGTTAGCTTGTTGTTGAAACAAGGGCCCAGGAAAGGGACGGGTCCTCTCCTGGTCCCAGTACAGCAGCATGTTGCTCTTGTTACGTATTTTAAGAGCCTGAGCTACCCACACCTAGCCCCTAGGAAGCAGGACCAAACATATAAGGCGTAAATAGGCCATGCGGATCCTACCAACAGTCAACATCGAGCAAAAGCTCTTCAGAATCTCCTGGCAGCGAGCAGACAAGGGGTTAATGTTTTTGATCAGCTGGGAGACGCTCAGCACGTGCTAGACACGCTTCCACCTCCTTTTGCTCCGTAGTTTACAATACCGAAATACTTTAACAAATAAAGTCTCTTAAAAGCTATCCTGGATTGGAACACTTTCTTGGAAGAACTCAGCAAAATTGGTGACCCTGCCGTTCTTGGAAAGCACCGGGACCGAGACTCGAAGCACGCGGCCATTGGGATGCAATACAAGCTTTTTGCAGGCGCCACTGAAAGGTAAACAGAACCTGTTGTCGATGACTAAACTCTGTAATAATTAGAATAAAAACATTTAGGTAAATAGCTTGTGGTGCCTCCGTCCTGCTGGGGAGATCCCTGCTCTCGGCCCTCGGGCTGAAATTCATAACAGCCGGTTAGTTGGACGGCCGCGGATACATTAACAGATTAAATTAAATAATTACATTCAAGGAGCAAAGGGCCAGGAGTGTGTTTTTATGGGACTGTAGATAGAAGTATCCACTCCCGTCTAGATCTAATGTTTGTACCGTGTTGGAGACGTATTACATGCGGTTTAATTGTTAAATGGTGAATGTACTGAAGTTAAGCCGGTACTCGCCATAGGTATTATTTATAACCTACCACAAACGTTTAAAACAGGTGAGGACAGGTCAGGTATAGACTTTACTCTACCTTAGTTGCATATTCTACCGGTGGCTTGGGCTTTTTTCGAATGTGATTGGTTCCTTTGATAATCACATTGTGCGATTTTGTTTAGAGTAATGACCCATCCGTAGAGGCAAACTTGCGCAGTTTTAACCCAACTGCTTTGCATGCTTCGCTAACCCGCCGTGGAAACAAACTTGCCGGAATCTCATTCTTCTTACAGAGATCCAATACAGTGCGTTTGACCAATACTATCTGGGTCAAATTGCGACGCACTTTGCTTGTTCCGCGAATATTGAGTGTGACACGTGGTGTCAGGGCTTAAAGAGACGGCGCGTCTTGATGACGTGGGTTTCTTTTGTTACAAACGCCTGCGCCATCTTTGTAGTCAGAGCCTTTTTTGTTAAGACAATAAACGCCATCTTGCTTTGTGTAGGGACCGCTTGGTCTGGCATGGAACAAGAGCAGCTAAAGTGTTACATTCTCTCTCCCTCTCTCTCTCTCTCTCTCTCTCTCTCTCTCTCTCTCTCTCTCTCTCTCTCTCTCTCTCTCTCTCTCTCTCTCTCTCTCTCTCTCTCTCTCTCTCTCTCTCCCTCTCTCTCTCTCTCTCTTTCTCTGAAAAGGTGATTGACGCATTTATAATTTATAATTCTATTCCTTTGTTAAGGCCCAATCCCGTTTCTTTGCTCACTGTCTCAACCCTACATCTCAACCCTAACCCTTACCCTCATAGCTCATGCTTATTGCTACCCCTAACCGATCCCCTACCAAATGGGACAACCCTACCCTGTGACGTCATCATGGCCTCCCCGTGCCCCCTGGCAGATAACCAGACCCCTGGTAATGTTACCAGACACACTGGCTGCCATGGTCTCGGGCAACGAGCAAGACCCATTGTAAAGATGTTTAACCTAAAATGGTATTTATATTTTGTAATTGGCATGTTTAAATAAAGGATTTTTTTAATAATATTTGGTGGTGGAAGAGGTGCCTGGGGTGGAGGAGCATGAGGGAGAGGTGGGGGGGGGCTGGTGGCAGTGGACTCAACGCTGTCCTGAAAGAAAACGAATAAGAAGGAATTAGGAATTATATGCCAGAACTGGGTGATATGGCCATATGTTATGTACAATATATAATAGCTATGTACACAATATAGTACTGCCAAAAAATACATTGATTAACCATGTAATATTACTAATATAATATAATATATTAGTATAAAGCTTATTTTTAACTTGGAGTCACTAGAACATGGAAGATCTGGATATCATACGACATGAGCCCCGCAGCTCCCCGACCGCGGGCCGCCCGACCCCGGTCGACGGCCGGGCTGCAGAGACCGTGATCGGCCTCTGCAGCCCAGCCGAGGACCGGGGTCGGGCGGACTTTCGCGGTCTTCCGAGAGTCCGTTTTCTCGCAAGGTATTGTGGGAGCAAGTCAAAACTGAAGCGCTTTGAGTGTGCCCATCGAAAATCTACATTTTGAGGGGATGTTAGCCCTCCCCCTTACCCCTTAAGCTACCTTTAAACTGGTATTGGGACATGGCTCCACGGCGCGTGAACGCACAACAGCGAGGGCTAGGGCTGAGATTTTCCTTGGAACAAAGGAATGACATTCAACCTAAGACTGCATGGTCTCTGAACTGGGACAGTAGCTCTCTCTCTCTCTCTCTCGCTCTCTCTTGCTCTCTCTACCTCTCTCTCTCTCCACGCACACACTTTTTGAAGGCATCTAGTGCCGTCTTGTGGCCTGGGTGCTCCTGACTGTTCGGTAAGGCGGTGGTCGCCTGCACACCGGGACCCCCGGGGTGTTCTCTCTCTCACTCACTCACTCACTCACTCACACACACACACACACACACACACACACACACACACACACACACACACACACACACACACACACACACACTTTTTGCAACAAGTGCCATCTTAACCTGGGTGATCTAGCTGTCCGGCAAGGCGGTGGTCGCCTGCACAGCAGGACCCCAGGGTGTTAGAACCTCTCTCTACCTCTCTCCCCCTCTCTCTCTCTCTCTCTCTCTCTCTCTAGAGATATCTTCTCTCTCTCTCTCTCTAGAGATATGTTCTCTCTCTCTCTCTCTAGAGATATGTTCTCTCGCTCTCTCAATAGATATGTTCCCTCAAAGATCCATCTGTTTCAAATGATAATGATGTGTTGGCAGCTACTTATTCAGCCAATGGCGCAAGTATAATTGTCACATTTCACTAGTCAATAGCTGGAGGTATTATATTGTATATTTCAATCCAATATTTGGAGGTATTATATTGTATATTTCATTCCAATATTTGAGGTATTTAGTTTGACTTTGATTGAAATATCAATATTTAGATCATAACTACAGTTTCCGCACGCGCATTGAGTGCCCTCATCCTCTACTTCGCATTAAATCCATAGCAATAAATTGGAAACCATCGATAATGACACTAGTTTCTGATCACATAATGTTTTGGCTATAATTTTACAAATATAGCATTCAACATCTTTGGGAGAATAATATTTATGTATACATGTGGAAATATCTGTAAATCCACTTTGTGTATGAACAGACATTTTACTTTTGGGCAAGATACGAGAATGTTGTGCCACAATTTCAATATGGAATATTGAAAAGTAATTAACGTTATACAATCTAGTAACTCTCTTCCTCTTACTTCCTCTCTTCCTCTTCCTCTCTCTTTCTCTCTCTCTGTCTGTCTGTCTGAAGGTAGGCCCTCCCTCCCCCCTTCCTCATAAATACACCGTCCCCTCTGCGTTTTGAAGCCCCCCCCACACACAGAGTGGCTTTGTCTTTCATGCCCCACTCCTGAGTGGTTTACTTGTCGTTAACGATTGTTCTTGGTACTGGATGAGGTGAAGTCCTCCACTATCGGTCTCTGTGTGGATTGGGCCACAATAGAACATTAACGAGAGTTCCAATCCTTACTATCTTTTCACTTCTCCCATTCTTCTGAACTTTCCTGACGCCGTTTCTGTAGTCGGCTGAAACGTATGTAGTTTGCCCCGCCGCCATATTTGTAGTTCTTGGTAGTGAATCCAACACACCCCTCTCCCCTCCCTCCAATCCCCCTTCGTGAATCTCCTTCACCTCTCCTCCTCATCTATCTTAGTGAACCCCCCACCAACACTCTTCCTCCCGCCAAACCCCCTTCGTGAATCTCCTCCTCCTCTCCTCTTCATCTATCCTAGTAAACCCCACCCTTCCCACGACACATCTCTCTCTCTGTCGCTATTTTTACCAACGATAACTTCTATTTGTAGTTCCCCTTATCATCCGAGGATCTCATAGGGCTATCTGTGTACATATAAATGCACACACAGCGCAGAGACAGAGTGTACTGAGAACACAAATTGCGGTTAAGTGGTAGCCTTATGCCATAAGGTACCACAGATTTCAGCCGGACAGATAGAACTCAGAGAAGTTTCTGTAGTCGGCTGATACGTATGTAGTTTGCCCCGCCGCCATATTTGTAGTTCTTGGTAGTGCCCCCTACTCGTTAACACGAGAGTATTCCCAATTCCATCTCAGCATCACCAACTGTACCACAAGAATATAACTATTATAAGTCCCAACTGGACGACCCCCTGCTTTCCAAGAAGCCGACTCCTACTGTTTTGCCCCCATCCAGCTCAAGAATCCCCTTAATTGTCTGCCCCCACCAGGCGAGACCAAGTTTGCCTTGCAACAATAGGGTAACCCATTGAACAGCCGTTCAAAACCCCTCTTGACTTTAACATTCATACTGGAACAGAGGGATCTCATACATTTCTATACACCCCCTATGCCAAATCAACTTGATAGACAAAGACCTATTGATTTCCCTGCAGATCACACAGACCTGAAGCTTAAAGAGGAACACACCTAGTCTGTACCTTCAAACGCTCTCTTCCACACACTCACTTATTCATATTGCTGAAAGAAGGAGGCTAAACCCCTTCCTATCGTCAGTTAAATTGAAGTATTTTCTTATTGTTCTTTCTCCCCCTTCCACCAAACACTTGGCCATGTGTTGGGACCAAAAAGTACATTTAGTATATTTTGTTTGTGTATTTGTGTGTCTGGGTGCTGAAATACAGGGAGCCAGTCCCTAGTTGATATCGGCAGAACACGCAAATATTTGTAGGTTGTAATCAATGTTTTTTGTTTCACCAACATTAATAGTTTAAACGATCTATAAATGTTTTCATTTGTACTAAATTTGTTCTTTCTCTTCAGGCCTTGGCAACCCGAGCAGTGACGGATGCCCGGCATTCATCATTTTAATTGTTTACATTACTACAAATATTCTCTTTTCTCTTCAGGAAGTGTCAACACAACGATCCAGTTGCCCAACACTCATCATTTTACTTCTGTGCATTGATCTTAATTCTCTTTTCTCTTCAGGAGGTGGCAACACAAGCATTACAGGTTGCCCAACACTCATCATTTTACTTCTGTGCATTGATCTTAATTCTCTTTTCTCTTTAGGAAGTGGCAACACAAGCACTCCATTTGCCAAACACTCATCAATTTACTTTTCTGAATTGATCTTAATTCTCTCTCTCTTCAGGAATGGCAGTATAAGCAGGAACGAATGCCTAACACTCAGTCATTATGTTTTTCCAGGTTGCTGAGCCCTTCTGTCTATTTTCATGCGTTTTGTGTAGCAAGACAGGAAGAGAACCAGGATGGTTCAAATAAACACGGGGTTCAACTGCTAAAATATGTCTAATTAATCGATGGTGCACATGGTTTTAAACGGTGCACAAGGAGGGAGTTAGCTCAACAGCTGCAGCCACAATTACAATACACTTTTTGCGAATATTAAATCTACATGGGTAAAATTCTGCACTAATCAGCTACTGCAAACGAATAAACAGAATAAAACTGTGTGAGATGTTCAAAGGTCAACTATTGCTTCCTTTGGAGCGATTGCAATAAATATAATATCGTACCACCAATATACATGCATTATCTTGAATTCAATAATTAGGGAAGCCGGATTCCAGAACCGAAAGAGGTCCTACCAAACCGACCCAGGGGTCTTACATCAAACCAGATCCCTGTACAAGAGTTACACAGTGATCTTAAGATAGGGATAATTATCTAGACTCCACATCATGAACGATTAGCCTTTAAAGTTGTCCATAGCATGCATACCGCTCGTCCACAGGAGTCCGGGGATTATCCGGGCCTGGGGATTCTTATTAGAAGAGTTCTGGGATAACCTGCCTAGAGTGGAAGAGTCCCCCCCCAATAGAGGATCCTGAGGACAAGCGGTAGAATTGCATAGTTCGACAGGCCTGACGAGGTCCGAGTACAAAAATAAGAAAGAATAAAATATATATTTCCTTACAAATTATGAAAATAACAACATTTCAATAAAAGTCTTCACGTAATCTATGGTTAATTGGCAATATTTACAATTAAATTACATAAGTAGAATAAAATGTTATCGATAATTCATCCTAATTGTGATTGAATAATATGCTTATTTTTAGGTCTGTTGTTCGTGCTTTTTTTACGAATGTGTATATAAAGATAAAAATAAAATGAAAATAAAATTTAAAAATGAAAACAAATGGTGGATACATATAGATAATGGAGGTTACTCGACTGTTACATACACGAGGGGATATTGAAAGCATACCACACATAAAATGATAAGATAATTAGAAAATGGTTCATTATAATTAACTTACAATAACATTTGTTTCACCGATAACTTCTGAATCTTTCTTTTAGGTTCAGTTTTTGTTCTGTTTGTAGAATATCCCCCTATATTCAATACCCAGATGTGCATAATTGTTGTGAGTTCGGATGACTCTTATTCTACCTAGTTTAGACAGTTTTGATTGACCTAGCTCAAGATTCACCAGGTGTCAAAGACGTAGGATTGTGGAACTCCTTGGGAGCCCCCGAGCCACGCGTCAACTGACTGATCGTTCCTGCGGGTTCTGGAGTGCTGACGGTGGAGCTCATGGGGAGGCTCCTGGAGAGTTGGCAATCACGGGCTCACACGGGAAGAATCGAGTAAGTCAGGATCAGAAAGTTGAATTAATATATCGATTTGATGTTGACCAACAAAAAACTAGATAATTATAATAATAAATACTGTTCATGTAATGGTATAGTTAGGTCTGGGACCTGCGTAGCTAAAAAAAACTGTTTTGGAAATAGTAATGGACGTGTCCGGGACATGTATAGCTATAAATAAGTAAAAATAAAACTGGGTTTTACTTTACTTCACTTTGCTAAGGCATATGCACGTTTGATGTGGTATGCAAAAGGTAGCGCAATAGGATGTTCAGCAGAGAATAAGGCGTATGCACGTTTGATGTGGTATGCGATGTACATAGGAGTGAATCAAAGTGTGGACAACATCAAATGCGAGCAATACGTAGAATAAATGAAGATTAGGTCATCCAATATACATAGTTAGTGTAGGACAATCGGGTAGTATAATGAAGGTAACTGTTAGAACCAGATACGGTTAACACAGAAGTGATATTGAACATGCAAATTTTAACATTGTTATTTCCCTTTTACATCTTTTTGGATTATAGATAAGAAATGGATTAGTGATACATCTGCTGGGAAGGGACAATATAGGCTATGGTTCTCAATTTAGATTCAAAAGTAGTGGGTTCACCTTTCAAATGCCACTGCTACTGCTGTAACGCTTTGATACAACGTCAGCGTTTCATAGTCTGATATTTTTTTACTCTGATAAGTTACGGCACACAGGTATACTGACTCATGAAACATTTACGGTTTACTGCATTTGACAACAGCGTGGTCTCAAGACAGCTGCATAGACCCACTACTATCGACCTTTGGTTTTGTATGAACTGGTCTTCATTTCTCTCAACAATAGATGGAGGGATGTAATGTGCATATTAAATCAAGGTGGATACCGTAAATCAAAAAAATTAAAATAGAACTGTCATGCCAAGGTTGAAATCAGCTCAGAATAAGGAATGGGACACTCAAAACAAAATTTTAAAATCTGTACAAGCACTAAATAGAATTGGTTAGATGAAGGAATGCAAATGAGGCATTATCAATTATAATACAAACACATTTATAACGCATACAATTTTCAGGTCCAATGTTCCAGAAGCAAGATGAATACTGTGTATCACTCAGACACAGCTAACTTTGCACGTAATGCTTACGGTTAGATTCAGGCTTACACCCACACAGCAGGAGACTACTAGGCGGATCCGCCTTCAAGTCGCCAAACCCGCGTAAGCTGTCTCATCCGTTTGGGCGCCGCCCAGAGGATCAGCTCCACCTCCGAAAGTTATACTGTCATACAGAGGATCCTGAGCGGACCCATGTCGGATCCCTGTACGCGGACGCGCCTTTCACAGAGGATGGCTCCGTCCACTGTCAAACAGAGGATCCTGAGCGGACCCATTTCGGATACATGTACGCGTACGCGCCTTTCGCAGGGAGGCTCCACCCACTGTCAAAAAACGGGTCCTGATCGGACCCATTTCGGATACCTGGATGCGGACGCGCCTTTCACAGAGGATGGCTCCGCCCACTTATAACGGTTGAACTTAACAGCTATCGCAGACGCTTAAAGAACCGGAGAAGGTCAAGACATCATCTGAGATTTTCTGTGCTTTTTTGACTTTGGGCTGAATCCTCTTGAATGAGTGCATTTTAGCGTAGTCTCCACGAAAAGGCTGTTGCATTTCAAATACAAAATATCTACTGCGCGCGATCTGTTTTTGCGGTGTCCGTGGTTCAAGAGCTGCGATGCCCGCGTTGGCTGGTGCACGCGGTTCCCGGGCCATTCATTCATTGACGGGGCACGGCGGGAGGCGCGGGAGTGGCGTTCCAGCGGTTCTTGGGACGTGGTGCCCGCGTTGCCCGGGCTGCTGTCACGGGCCCGCAGTTCCAGGGCCATTCATTCATTCACGGGGCACGCGGGAGACGCGGGAGTTTTATTTTTTTATTTAACCTTTATTTTTCCAGATAAAACATTAAGAACAGTTTCTTATTTACAATACTGATCTGGTGCCGTGTCCGCGTTGCCCACGGTTCCCGGGCCATTCATTCATTCGTTCGCGGGAAACGGCGGGAGTCGGGGGAGACGCGGGAACCCCGTGGCCACGGTGTTCCCGCCGTTAGTCGGTTGTTGCTGCGTTGTGCCGTGTTCCAATACCCGTACTGTCCGTACTTACTAGCCAAAATTTGAGTACGCAGTACGTTCCAATTCAGATCCGGCGAAAAGAAGTATACTTCAAGGACCCGGATGCCGTACTCAAAACGGGCTTATCGTGAAGTGTGGATCGAAGGACACTCCCCGTACTCAACGTAGCGGTAGAGGCGGAGCCAGGCTGAGCCAAAGTCGGCGCATTTTCCACATAGCCTTCAGTAATAGAGTCATTTTGTAGTTTTTATAGCTTTTTATAGCTGCTAGGCTTAAAGAGTTCACTGTTCAAAGCGGGATGTTTATTGCGGGGGAGGAGCCACGGCGGCAGTCGTGATCGTAATTTCCGGTTAGTGCACCACGGAGTACTCGATTTGGAACAGCACTCACATCTGAAAAATTAACGTAGTAGACAGTGCGGATAGTATACTTCCTTTAAGTATACTCATGGAAGTACGGGTATTGGAACACGGTCTCATTGCCTCGCGACACGTCACGCACGCCACGCACGCACACGCCCCCTTTCCTCGGACGGCGAACTCGCCATCTCGGTTGAACTCATTTCACCGCCGGAAGATATTAAGCTATATATAAGAATAGAAAGAACAAATATTTTTATTTCGATTAGTTTAACCGCCACCCGCCCGAATTCAATACAAATATTATTTTTTGTCGTGTCATCCGCCCGATCCGTGGTTTAGCTGCGGAGTCCGCGGCTGCAACCGCCAACCGCGCACCTCCAGTGCCCATACTGGTACAACTATAGCATGTTCATTCACTGATAATGCTTTAGCGCTAGGTTCTAGCTAAGTTTGCATTTTGGCAAGTTTGGTCTCATAGTGTCTATTGCCCCTTTTCCATCCTCTTTGTAATGAAAATTAAGCTTCAACATTTTTCACAGTCGTTTAGACAACGCCTGTTTGTGATTTCTTATGGTAGCATTATGGAACTTGGTCCTCATCATCTTCTATTTTGTGTTCTGCAGCTTCAACTTTTCTGCCATTGCCTCCTCTGCTGGGTTTGATTGATCAAGTAAGTCAACATTTCTGTTAATGGACATCACGTCAGGCATTATCCCTTGCATCTTGCTCATGTTACATTTATGATACAATTGCTTTTGGAGCACAGAAGATTTCATTGCAACCTCATTACATTCCCTCCATATTGGTTTCTGCTTTCCACTTTACTCACGCAGTCACAACACATCAATGGAACTAAAGCGCCCTGTTGTGGCATGAATGGTCTGCTAGCAATAATGAGAATAATAATGCCTCACACATACATTTTCAAAAAGGCCATTTCATGTAGCCGAATCAAGCAGAGCGTCACAAATGTTGCTCTTTTTCTCTTTTTTTGTCTAGTTTGTAGCAATGAAACAGACAACACCACTAAAGTATATTCAACAATGTATTTATTTAAAAAACAACATTAGGAGCAATGATTAGGAACATTACATTAGGAACAATGATCAATTGTACACATGATTGCAACCTGTCTTTCTCAAATGTCTCTTCTGGAACAAAAATGAATAGAAAGACTCTGCCTGTCTCCTCAAACGCCTTAAGACGAAGGGCACGTGTTGACGTCCAAAAAAGGCTTCTTGACATTAGGACACATGACTGACATGGACATGACGGCAGATTACAGAGTTCTCTCTGAGGACACTGCTCCTACCTCTTCATCTGCAGATGCATTTGATTCACTTGAAGATTTAAGTGAAGAGGTCATGGATTCTGATGATGGGGATGGGACAACATGTTCAGATTCTGAACCTGATGTCCCATCCCCATCCCTTTCCGATAACATCGCCAACTGGGCAGTGAGATTTGGCATTTCAATGGTTGCCCTGACTGCGCTGTTGAGCATACTCAACATAACCCATCCCATTCTGCCCAAGGATGGTAGGACCCTTCTCAAAACAAAAGTCCACTATGATATTCAAGAGAAGGCTGGGGGGAACTACCATCACTTTGGGATCCTTTCCTCCTTAAGGGAGCCTTTAAATAAACACGTCAAAATACTGACAGAGGGCATGACATTGGGGCTGCAGATTAATGTAGATGGTCTGCCTTTATTTAAAAGTTCCACTTTACAGCTGTGGTCGATCCTTGGATTGCTAGTTACCGTCCCTATGAAGGAACCAGCGGTGATTGGGGCGTACTGTGGACCTAAAAAACCAAGATCGGCCACAGAGTTCTTATCAGATTTTGTGACTGAATTAAAGGAGCTCGAGGCTGGGTTTTGCTTTGGTGATAAGAACCTCACAATTGAGCTTCACACAGTAGTGTGTGACACCCCTGCACGGGCCTTTGTGAAAAAAACAAAGGCCCATAATGCTTACCATGGGTGCGATAAGTGGCAACACCCGGGGAAGTACCAGAATCACCGCATGTCGTTCCCTGGACCAGAGCACCCCCTTAGAACGGACATGTCATTCAACTTAAAGCTCGATGAAATTCACCACCATGAGGGACCTCATCCATTTCAGGATATCAAGATAGGCATGGTAACACAGTTTCCATTAGATTACATGGATTTAGTCTGTTTGGGCGTTGTTAAAAAAGTGCTCCAGTTCTGGCTCCGGGGTCCTTTAACTGTGAGAATGCCTTCACTGATAGTTGACAGGATGTCACATGAACTCCAGTCTGTCAGGCCGAATGTTCCAGTTGAGTTTGCCAGGAGACCACGGTCACTTACAGAGTTAGACCGGTGGAAGGCAACCGAATTCCGGCAGTTTTTACTGTACACTGGCCCTGTGGTACTGGCGGGATTCTTGGACCAGAATATGTATTCTAATTTCCTGCTCCTGTCAACTGCCATATCGATCTTGGTAAGCCCTCAACATCACAGCCTTGTAGACTATGCTGGCCAATTGCTAAAGTCTTTTGTTGCTCATTTTGGTGAGCTGTATGGGACAGACCAAATTGTATACAATGTTCACTGTTTTGTCCACCTAGCAGACGAGGTGAATCGACATGGCTGTTTGGATACTTTTTCAGCGTTCCCGTATGAGAACTACCTCGGGAAAAAAAAAAAACTCGTAAGAAAACCAGAGTTCCCGCTAGCCCAGCTTGTTCGGTTTTTCAGAAGTTCAAGCTAGGAAATTGGATGTTGATGCAGACATCACTCTAAAAAGGGAGCATTTTGTGGGGCCAATTGTTGTTGGGATGGGAGTGCAGGGCCAATATGGGAAAATGAGATGTGAACGATGGACAGTAAAATTATCAACAGGGGACAATATATTTCTGGTGGGGGAGAAAGTCTGCCTTGTCAAAAACATCATCCAAAATGATAATGGTGTGTTCACATTGTATACACTGAATTTTCCCAGCAGTCGCCATTTTATACCTACCCCTTCAACTCAGACAGAATTAACATATTTCTTGTCAATCATGCATCTGATGAGCTGAAGTCGGTTGAGGTGTCAAGGCTTGATTCCACCGGACGCGTTACGGCAACCTTACGGCTGCGGCACGTCTTGGCCGCGGTCACCGCAGCAGATAGGTTCTACTCTAATCAATGAGACCATTTCCAGCGGGCGCGGCTGCGGAACGTCTCAGCAACGTCCCAGGAGTGGCTCGCCGTGCCGCAGCGCTATCATTCCGTAGCATTTCTATTTTTGCCGCAAGCCGTTGCTGAACCGCGTCAATTTCAACAGAGCAGATCGAGCAGGGCAGGAAGAGAAAAAGTAAAAGCCATAGAGCATCCGGTCAATTTTCAAAATAAAACACAATACTCAGCTCATGTAGCCTATCACAACGTCATTTATGTACCAAATCATCCTTTTTATAAGGGCAATGGCCGGAAGGACAAAGGGTGGCATTTAATTGCAGTAGTTTTGGGAGTGGAAGGTGAGTACATTAGGTTTAGGATTATCGCGTGATCTTGTGATCTCGCGTGAATACGGCTGGCTCGCAACGCACGTTGCGCTGCCGTAACGCGCCCGGTGGAAATGCAAGCAGGGCAAAGTCGCGGCCAAGACGTGCCGCAGCCGTAACGTTGCCGTAACGCGTCCGGTGGAATCCCCGGGTCAGCGCTGCGACAGAAATGTGTAGCCTTGCCGTACAGGGATGGTTTTGTGGCCATACCTCTCCTCCACTGAATACTAGAGCTGTCAAGCGATTAAAATATTTAATCGTGATTAATCGCATTGATGTCATAGTTAACTATAATTAATCGCGATTAATCGCAAATTATTTTTCTATGCTACATATCCCTTGATTTTTTTGTCCCATAATTCTTCTCATTTTAATTCTCTTATCAACATGGTGAAGTGCATCGGCTTGCCTTGTGCAAATGATTTTTTATTGTTAACAACATTGGCATATACACTGATCAAAACAGGACAATACAAAAAATGAGCCTATAGTGCAATTAAACGACTGCTTTGAACAAATGTCATTTGAACATAGCAGTCAGGCTACTGCTTCTTTGTTTTGAGCCAAAGAATTTTTTTTTTTTTTTTTTTTATAAAATAATTGCGTTAATCGCGCGATAAAAACATTAACGCCGTTAAATTTGGTTTGCGTTAACGCCGTTAATAACGCGTTTAACTGACAGCTCTACTAAATACATAATGAATAAAAAAACAATCAGTTCAATCAATCAATCAGTTTAAACAATCAGTTCAAGTTAAAAACTCTAATTATATAGTTGACTACTGACTATGAATCAGTTCAATCAATCAATCAGTTGAAACAATCAGTTCAAGTTAAAAACTCTAATAATATGGTTGACTACTGACTTCTGACTATGACTTCCATTACTTCATTACTCTTGCTGTAAGTATTTCAGAAAAGGTGGTAATTTTCCAGGTATACACTACACGTCTTTTTGTTTTATTTATTATTTTGTATATATTATGTTTATTTATTTATTTTATTTTTTCCACAATGTCTTGTTTTTTATGATTTATGATGACTATATGCTCTGTAAGGTGACCTTGGGTGTCTTGAAAGGCGCCTCTAAATTAAATGTATTATTATTATTATTATTATTATTATTATCCATAATGTAATGTTTTCAAAATATGAGATGGCATAAAATACATAACATTATACATAAAAAAAGCCAGGGGAAATTACATTTTATGCTGAATTTTATTCTGAATTGATACATCTGCCAACTTTCTCAATACCATGAACTGTACCTACCTAGTACAGATTATTATTGGCAATGAGGTTTTTGTGAGATTATGAAACAACATCGGCCACCCACACACACACACACACACACACACACACACACACACACACACACACACACACACACACACACACTTCTTTTTTTTGCATGACAAATAACTTTTCTTTCTTTCTACATTAAGGATGAGTTTTCATCTCATAAAGTTTGCCAACGGGGACATTGCTGTGGTCCCGGAAAATTGGTGTGATGACGGGATGGTGTATTGGCCAAAATATAAAAACACCGAACGGGCCAAAAGGGCAGCGGCCAACAGTGAGACACCAGAGTCAAACTTGCCAAAATATGACGTGATGATAATCAGAACTTGTGGTATGCCAATTCATAAAACTGTAGTTTAAAGAAAATGTTATGGTTTCTTCTCCTTCTGCTTGGAATAACATATTCTGTCTATGTTTTGAAAATTGTCTTGCATTGCTTTAATTTTTGGTATGAGCAGCAGTGCTGAGTATGTAGGTTGCGCCCAAGAATAATGTACCAAACAGCACTCTGCCATTGACTCTCTGACTCTCAGCGCTCTGCCATTGTCCCCGATTGGCATCGCCTGGGAATACCAAAAGCTCAAACTAAGAGTCAATGGCAGAATGCTGTTTGGCACATTTTTCTTGGGCGCAACCTACCCACTCAGCTCTGCTGCTCATACCACAAATGCATGTTCCTTACAAATGTGACATCATTTAAAAGGGGAGGTTTCAGGCTTTCCAACGGTGTAAGTTTTCTTGCTAAAAAGCATTGTTATAGCAATGAAAATATCAACCAAACACAAGTTTGCTTACTTTTTGTGCCTAGTTTACGTATCTTTAGTAATAATATTACAGCTAATTTCAACCTTATGATCATTTTAACATATTCGATTTTAGACAACTCCTCTCCTGGAAAAGTCACCTTATCGTGGTGAAGAGGTTTGCGTGTCCCTGTGAACCTGAGGGCTGTGTTGTCTGGAGCCTTGTGCTCCTGGTAGGGTCTCTCATGGCAGAGTGGTCTCAGGTGAGGGGCCAGACGGAATAAGAGGAGATGTGACCCGGCCCGGAGGAAGCCCGGGGCCCCCGTCTGGAGCCAGGCCCAGACGGAGGCTCAATGGCTCAATGGCGAACGCCTGGTGGCCGGGTTTGCCATGGATCCCGGTCGGGCACAGCCCGAACAAACTACGTGGCACCCCCCCTCTCTTCATCCCATGGGCCCACCACCTGTGGGAAGACCCGTTGGGGTCGGGTGCGCAGCCACATGGGTGGCAGCGAAGGTCAGGGGTCTCGACGGACCAGACCCGGCAGAAGCTGGCTCTGGGGACGTGGAACGTCACCTCGCTGTGGGGAAAGGAACCGGAGCTTGTGAGGGAGGTAGAGCGCTATCAGTTAGATCTGGTGGGGCTTACCTCCACGCTGTCACAGCTCTGGTACCGTACTCCTGGATAAGGGTTGGACTCTATTCTTCTCCAGAGTTGCCGAGGGCGTGAGGCGCCGGGCGGGTGTGGGGATACTCATGAATCCCCGGCTGAGCGCCGCGGTGTTGGAGTTCACACCGGTAGACGAGAGGGACGCCTCCCTGCGCCTAAGGGTTGTAGGGGGGAAAACTCTGACTGTTGTTTGTGCGTATGCACCAAACAGCAGCTCAGAATACTCGGCCTTCTTGGAGACCCTGAATGGAGTCC
Organism: Gadus morhua; assembly: GCF_902167405.1. NCBI lineage: Eukaryota > Metazoa > Chordata > Actinopteri > Gadiformes > Gadidae > Gadus > Gadus morhua. The sequence goes on from NC_044062.1 coordinate 27,509,785, forward strand.
TGTATGGGGCTCCAGTAGGGGACTCCGTAGTTCTGCTGGGTGACTTCAACGCCCACGTGGGCAACGATGGAGACACCTGGAGAGGCGTGGTGGGGAGGAACGGTCTTCCTGATCTAAACCCGAGCGGTCGTTTGTTATTGGACTTCTGTGCTAGTCATGGATTATCCATAACAAACACCATGTTCGAACATAAGGGTGCTCATAAGTGTACCTGGTACCAGAGTACCCTAGGCCGAAGATCAATGATCGATTTTGTGATCTTGTCAACTGATCTGAGGCCGCATGTTTTTGACACTCGGGTAAAGAGAGGGGCGGAACTGTCAACCGACCACCATCTGGTTGTGAGTTGGATCAGGGAATGGGGGAAATTTCCGGATAGACCTGGTAAGCCCAAACGAGTAGTGCGGGTGAACTGGGAACGTCTAGAGGAGGCCCCCGTCCTAGGTATCTTCAACTCACACCTCCGGCGGAGTTTTTCTGGCATTCCTGTGGAGGTTGGGGGCATTGAGCCGGAGTGGGCGGTGTTCAAAGCCTCCATTGCTGAAGCTGCGGCGGGTAGCTGTGGCCTCAGGGTCTTAGGCTCCTCAAGGGGCGGTAACCCTCGGACACCGTGGTGGACACCGGTGGTCAGGGAAGCCGTCTGATTGAAGAAAGAGGCCTTCCGGGATATGATATCCTGGAGGACTCCTGACTCGGTTGCAGGGTACCGACAGGCCCGAAGGGCTGCAGCTGCTGCCGTGTCGGAGGCTAAGCAGCGGGTGTGGGAGAAGTTCGGAGAGGCCATGGAGAAGGACTTTCGGTCGGCACCAAAGTGTTTCTGGAAGACTATCCGGCACCTCAGGAGGGGGAAACGGGGAACCATCCAAGCTGTGTACAGTAAGGATGGGACTCTGTTGACCTCAACTGAGGAGGTCGTCGGACGTTGGAAGGAACACTTTGAGGAACTCCTGAATCCGAATAACACGCCCTCTATGTTGGAGGCAGAGCTCAAGGTTGATGGTGTTTCGTCGTCAATTTCCCTGGCGGAGGTCATTGAGTTAGTCAAACATCTCCGCAGTGGCAAAGCCCCAGGGATTGATGAGATCCAGCCAGAAATGCTAAAGGCTCTGGGTGTTGAGGGGCTGTCATGGTTGACACGCCTATTCAACATTGTGTGGGAGTCGGGTACAGTGCCAAAGGAGTGGCAAACCGGGGTGGTGGTTCCCCTGTTCAAAAAGGGGGACCAGAGAGTGTGTGCCAATTACCGGGGTATCACACTTCTCAGCCTCCCTGGTAAAGTCTACTCCAAGGTGCTGGAAAGGAGGGTTCGGCCGATCGTCTAACCTCAGATTGAAGAGGAACAATGCGGTTTTCGCCCCGGACGTGGAACTACGGACCAGCTCTTCACTCTCGCAAGGATCCTGGAGGGGGCCTGGGAGTATGCCCTTCCGGTCTACATGTGTTTTGTGGATCTGGAGAAGGCGTATGACCCGGTCCCCCGGGACAAACTGTGGGAGGTGCTGCGGGAGTATGGGGTAAGGGGGTCTATCCTCAGGGCCATCCAATCTCTGTACTCCCAAAGCGAGAGCTGTGTTCGCGTCCTCGGCAGCCAGTCAGTTTCGTTCTCAGTGGGTGCTGGTCTCCGCCAGGGCTGCGCCTTGTCACCAATCCTGTTTGTGATATACATGGACAGGATATCGAGGCGTAGTCGTGGTGGGGAGGGGTTGCAGTTCGGTGGTCTGAGGATCTCGTCACTGCTTTTTGCAGATGATGTGGTCCTCATTGGATCATCGGCCTGTGACCTTCAGCACTCACTGGATCGGCTGGCGGCCGAGTGTGAAGCGGCTGGGATGAGGATCAGCACCGCTAAATCTGAGGCCACAACTCTTAGCAGGAAACCGATGGGTTGCTTACTCCGGGTAGGAAATGACTACTTAGCCCAAGTGAAGGAGTTCAAGTACCTCGGGGTCTTGTTCGCGAGTGAGGGTACTATGGAGCGTGAGATTGGCCGGAGAATCGGAGCAGCGGGGGCGGTATTGCGTTCGCTTTACCGCACCGTTGTAACGAAAAGAGAGCTGAGCCGCAAGGCAAAGCTCTCGATCTACCGGTCGATCTTCGTTCCTATCCTCACCTATGGTCATGAGGGCTGGGTGATGACCGAAAGGACAAGATCGCGGGTTCAAGCGGCCGAGATGAGTTTTCTCAGAAGGGTGGCTGGCGTCTCCCTTAGGGATAAGGTGAGAAGCTCAGCCATCCGTGAGGAACTCGGATTAGAGCCGCTGCTCCTTTACTTAGAAAGGAGTCAGCTGAGGTGGTTCGGGCATCTGGTAAGGATGCCCACTGGGCGCCTTCCTTGGGAGGTGTTTCAGGCACGTCCAGTTGGGAGGAGACCTCGGGCAAGACCCAGGACTAGGTGGAGAGATTATATCTCAACACTGGCCTGGGAACGCCTCGGGATCCCCCCGTCAGAGCTGGTCAATGTGGCCCGGGAAAGGGAAGTCTGGGGCCCCCTGCTTGAGCTGCTCCCCCCGCGACCCGACCCCGGATAAGCGGACGAAAATTAGATGAGATGAGATTTTAGACAACTACAAAGATGCCTGTAGGCTAATGGAGAAGTACCAGACGGGCTGCAACACCTCTGATCTTCAGTCTGAGGCAGAGCAGGACTGTGGGCCGCAATATAAACGACAAAGGAAGGCAGTGTAAGTGTGTTCTGTCTTCTTTATGTTTTTGTATTGATAGGAAGGATATTTCCCGTAGCATTCAAAAATAGACCAGAGATGTTTGTGCTATACTGTATGTATATTTGCCAATTTTGGGATTGCAGTTACCCCAATCATAATATAATATGGTTATTTAACAGGCATCACTTTGGGGACTCTGAGAGATGGTGGCCAATTGCACTGGCAGAGTAAGGGATAATCTCCTGCCATCAGAAATAACAAAATCATAACTTTAATATTAAGATATGGTTAACATTCTTAGTGCTAAAGATAATCACCTCACCTTGTATCCATTCCTCCAGCTCCAACATCTCCCCGAGGGCCAGGCAGCAGCAGCTGAGTCTCTTCTCGACTTGAGGAAAACTGTCTAGGTAAAGACTCATCTCCGAAATAATATTGAATACAGTGGCCCCATCTATATTAACACAGAAATGGTCACTCTGTTTCAAATCAACAGATTGCAACTGCATTACCATCTTAGATTTTCTGCATACTCCACTGAAATTGTCTTTTTTTTTTTTTTTTTTAAATATCTAAATGTCAGCCACATATTTTGTCAATTAAAAACATCTGCATTCATGCAATATTTATCATTCATCAATTGAAAATTGTATTGAAATACATCGTCAATCCAATCATGGGATTTAAATAGGTAGTGCATTCCAAAATGTTGCAACATACAAATGAATGCACAACCAGAGCATGACCAGAGATTTTTCTTTGGCAATTGTTTGGTCCTCTAGCTGACAGTCTACCATGGTTAACAAAATCACAATAATTTAATAACAATTTCTTTCCCTTAGCACCTCACCATGGGGCAGGACCGCAACAACCGTTGCCAAAACAACTCCCTGCATTTAACATGCGGAGAGTTACTCAAGGTAAGGACTGATCTCTGAAATATTAGTGAATAGAACGGTCCCATGTGTATTATCAGTCATGATTAATAGATGACTGATTTAATACAATTCTTTCCCCCTCTTGCACACTGCATGCCATCCTCCACTATGGGCCAGGAACGGCAGTCCCTCCTCTTCTCCCTCCACCCCCGACATCAACCCTGAGCCTGCGGCCAACAGAGGAGCCTTCTTCAATCCCCGCCATCGGACCAACATGGCGAGGGGGAAGAATGAATGAGTCCATTCCCTGCTCTGGTAAGCAATAACTGGCAAATACTGGATAACTGGCAAATACATTCTATGCTACAGATTTTGGAAGAAATTATGACAACAACACACATTTTCTTCAAACTTGTGAGTAATGAGGATAAGCACTGAAATGTGATGTATTTCACACACTACATTTTAGCTATATTTCATGTTTGTCATCAGCGGCTGAAGTCCACATCCTGAACCTGCTGGAGACAATTAAACAGCAACAAGACCAGCTCGTGGCAAAGGTCAACTACCTCTGCAGCAGGATGAACAGCACCCCGGGGCCAGACGTTGAGATGCCTGACAGTATTAATCTCCCCTTGGAACACCTGGAGGCAGTGGAGGCATTTGAGGTGTTTTTAAAAGAACCCTCAAACTACCCAGCTCGACAAAGAGTAGTGAGTCTTCTTAATATGAATGGTCCATGCTATAATGCTATTAGGTATATTGATTGTCCATGATTATTGCAAGTATTCTATTGAAGCAGCACTGAACAGGCCTGTCCTGAACCGCCTTTTCCCAGATTGTGTCAGTGAGCGACAGTCTACCTGGTATGACATTGTGTGTAAGGGGGCACATGTCCATGAGAGTGAGCCAATATCATTAAAACCAACACTTATAATGCAAAAACCCTATTTGCAACTGTTGACAGACTGACCAACCCCCCAACAGAAATTCCACCTGATCTCCATTCCACGCAGAAATGCAATGAGTTTGCAGCTTTTTATCTTGATAAAATTGAAGGTATCAGACGCGCCATCAATATCTCCACGTCAAACAAAATTGTTGGACTACCACCCTGTTCAGGCAAAAATTACGTGGCAAGGATCGCATGCTTTAATGTTATAGACTCTCAAAATCTTGTGGAAACTGTGACACAACTAAAGCCATCCACCTGTTGCCTTGATACTATACCTACCAACCTCTTTAAGAATGTTTTCGACTGCCTAGCAGTAGACATTTTGCAGATAGTTAACAACTCTCTCCAGTCAGGCAAGTTCCCAAAAGCTTTGAAAACTGCAGTTATTAAACCCCTTTTAAAAAAGCGGAGCCTAGATGCCTCTATTATTAACAACTACAGACCAATATCAAATCTACCCTTCATAAGTAAAATCATTGAGAAAGTTGTCCTCCAGCAACTAAATCACTTCCTGGCATCAACTGGTTGCTATGACACCTTCCAATCAGGATTTTGACCCCTGCACAGCACTGAGACCGCCCTTATTAAAGTTGTAAACGACATCCGTCTTAACACAGACTCTGGCAAAACCTCAATACTAATGCTACTTGACCTCAGTGCTGCATTCGACACTGTAGACCATACATTACTTCTGGAAAGGTTAGAAAACTGGGTGGGGCTTTCAGGCACTGTCTTAAATTGGTTCAGGTCCTACCTACAAAATAGGAACTACTTTGTTTCCATTGGCGACTTTGTATCAGAATCAACCAACGTGACATGTGGAGTCCCACAAGGTTCGATCTTAGGACCCTCTTTATTCAACATCTACATGCTCCCACTAGGGCAAATCATGCAAAATAACAATATTGACCATCATTGCTATGCTGATGACACGCAAATCTATGTATCGCTATCAACAAATGACTATCGGCCCATAGATCTGCTGTGCCAGTGCATTGAGCAAGTGAAGGAATGGATGGGCCGAAATTTCCTTCAACTAAATGAGGACAAAACAGAGATAATTGTATTTGGTTCTAAAACGGAAAGGCTTAAAGTAACCCAACACCTTCACTCTCTGTCCCTGAAAACCTCAATCAAAGCCAGAAATCTAGGGGTTATCATGGATTCAGATTTACATTTTGACAGTCACATCAAATCAGTTACAAAATCTGCATATTATCACCTTAAAAATGTAGCAAGACTTAGAGGGCTCATGTCCACCGAAGACTTACAAAAACTTGTACATGCCTTTATCACTAGTAAGCTTGATTACTGCAATGGTCTCCTCACAGGTCTTCCAAAACAAACTCTGAGGAAGCTTCAGCTTGTTCAGAATGCTGCTGCTACAGTTCTAACAAAGACCAAAAAATTTGATCATATTACACCAATTCTGAAATCGTTACATTGGCTTCCTGTAGGTCAGAGAATTGATTTTAAAATCATGTTGCTAACCTATAAATCCCTACATGGTTTAGGCCCAAAATATTTAACTGATATGCTTCCACTACATCAGCCTTCTAGACCACTAAGATCCTCTGAGACCAATCTGTTAATTATCCCCAGAGTAAACACAAAACATGGGAAAGCAGGATTTAGTTACTATGCAACAAATAGCTGGAATAAACTCCCAGAGGATTTAAGACTTGCCCCAACTCTGAGCACCTTTAAAACAAGACTGAAGACTTTTATGTTTGCTATAGCTTTCTGCTAAAATCTTAAATACATTGCACTTTCTAAAAAGCTTTTTTAACTTTGCCTTTATTTTCTATTTTAATCCTAAAATGCCTTTTTCTATTTTAACCATTTTTTTGCATATTTTTTTCTTTTACTTATCTATTATTTTATTTTATTGTATGACAATGTTTATATGTGAAGCACTTTGAGTCTGCCTTGTGTATGAAAAGTGCTATATAAATAAAGTTGCCTTGCCTTGCCTTGCCTTGCATACATGTTTAGAAAAAAAAAAAAGGATTTTTTTCTTTAGAGCAAAAAGTACAAATATAGACGTTTTTGTTTTTCTACATTTCGGGATGCATAAGCTTTGAATTGTTTACCTTGCTGATATTTAAAAAATATATATATATTTGCCTTTTAGATTGCTTCTTTGGCCACAATTGGAGGCCAGGATTTGAAGAGGGTGACTTGGAACATTCTTGGCCGGCTATACACAGACGACGTGTCCCACCAAATCAACTGGAAAGGTGTGAAAAACAAAAAGGCCTTCAGCCAGATGTCGGCAAAGAGCTTGCTTTTCAGTAAATATATAATTCAAATAATATTGATTGTCTGGCCAAAAAATGCTTCCTGACCTATTCTTTCACAAAAAAAATAATAAAGTGCCGAGGCCAAATTCTGGCACAATCTTGGGCAAAACAGTGTAATTGTGCCAAGTAGCACATTTATGGTTTAAATTGTGAGAAATCACCGTAGTCATGTCAAGAGAAACACACCCCAGAAATGGCAACAGGGCCATATTGAATTGGCTGCCTGGTGGTTGCGATATTAACTTAATGCATGTAATGTTAACCAGAGCGGTAGTGTAGACTCAACGCAAGTAAATGAGGTTTACCCACCGTTGAAATGTCAGAAATAGAGTTAATCCACAAGAGTCTATCCTCAAGAGTGCAGTGCCGCCGCGGCGCATCTATGACGCGTGTCATGTGCCACCCCTTATGGCAAGTCAACCCCGACAGAAAACAACCTCATTCAGTCACGTATCACCTTCATTACGGTGTGAAAAAGCAGCGTTTTTTACACCGTCATGCCGAAAAAATGCACTGCTTTTTACTTTTTATGAAGTCCTTCAAGAGCGCGTGTAAAAAACGCTGTTTTCTCCTCTCATTTCTGTTGTTAGTTGTAGCGTCATATAGATATATGAGTGAATCCAACCTGAGCCATGTGTCCACCGTGGCCTGATCGATTGAGGCACTTGCTTTGTAAGCCAGAGGTTATCGGATCGAGTCCATCTTTTGGCAGATTCTCACACTTTTATGATCGCAATGCTTTTTAGTCAGCAAGCCAGACCTCCTGTGTCACATGTTTCAAATTCGGTGTGGCTATGATGGCTAATAATTTAAATATAATTAACTGATAAAGCATGTAACAAGACACCGAGGATCAGGCTGGCTGACTAAAAAGGCACTGAATTTGGAACTTATAAGACAGGAGGTCTGGCTTGCTGACTAAAAAGCATTGCGATCATAAAAGCGGGACCATTTGACAAATGCGCAATTCTGAAATAAATGGCTTCGATCTGGCAACCTCTGGCCTACAGTGCAAGCGTCTCTATCGATTGGGCCACTGTTACGCGTCAATATTTATTTGTCTGTCCCGTTGTACGTGTCTGCCATGTCTCTTTAAGTTACAGCCTCCTGAGTGGTGATTGCGGACACCTGCATGAAGCTGTGGGTGCAGCCTATATAAGTGGATCCTCCCTCCGGCTCTCTCTCTCTACTTCCTGACAGGATCCCAGCTTTTTTTTATGTTGTACATCTTCCTGGTTGTAAATAAACACCTTTTTTGCATCATACTCAGTATGGTGTCCGTTTATGTGTTGTGACCTTGAGCCGGTCGTAACATAATGGGGGCTCGTCCAAAGTTTAGTGTAGGTGAGTTTGACCAACGTTTTTCATTTTGTTTGTTTGTTAGGAGGTCCATGCTTCTGTTGCCACATGAGGTAGGGTTTTTTTTTTCCCTCTGAGCTTGCCTGGGCCCCGTTTCCGATAACGATGGATCTTCGCTCGTACGATCGTTCTCCCGATGGATCTTGCGATCCATCGATAATTTCTTTGGAGCGTTTCCCGAAACTCCTCTTAACGCGAAGGCGCATTCGCTGCACTCACGACGTCGTAGGATTGTAACTGTCTACTGACACGGTGCTGAAATGGGTTCCGTAGGAGGGGGAGACGCAGGAATGTCGCAGGAAAATTGTTTTAAAAAGGGTTAAAATATATCCCCATCAAGGACAACACCAGAGTAGCCTACGAAAAAAATAGACTGCAATTATATGAATGCTAAAGACATTAAAACACAATTGATTAGGCTTAAACCGACATATATCAGTCCTAATCCTGAATGCACTGTGCGTTTCACGGCATTTCCCCCCCTGAAATAATTCCATATGACAAAAAATTAAAAATAGCTTGTGTGACAACTACATTTATCTTAATGGGCTGATTTCTGAAACGACTTAATCTGATTCCGCATAAGGGTTTCCTTGATTGATAATTTGATTGGCTATAAAAGCCCCTCCGGAAATAGGGTAAGGCCTCTAGAAAATGGCGGACAAAGGGAAAAAGAGGAGGTATATATATATATATATGTTTAAGGCAGAAGAGATTAACATTCTGCTGGAGGAGGTGGAGGCCAACAAAGGCATATTATTTGACCGCTTCAAAGGTGCCCACACCAACAAGCAAAAAACTAAGAAGTGGGGAGAAATAGCAGAGAGAATGACTGCGCTCACTGGCATCACTAGGTCCGATGTGGATGTCGGAAAAAAATGGCAAGACTTTGTAAGTCTAACGAAAAAGAAAGCGTCTGAATGTTGACAGCAAACTAATTTGACTGGTGCCGGGGTGAACACGGCGCAGGCCCTCAACGGCGAGGAAGAGCGAGCCATGGCCATCATAGGCTTCTCAGCCTCCCGCGGCATCCCCGGGGGAATGGATATCCATGCAGGTATCCCTGAAGAGGGAGATCCTTCACGTGAGGAATGGCAGGAGGAGGATGAACCCAGGATTGCCCACCAGTCCACCTCGGCTGCCCCCACCTCCCTACCCGTCATGACCGCACCGTCCACCTCGGCTACCCTCTCCACCCCTTCCACCGCCTCCACTGCCACCGCCTCCATCATCGTTCGTGGCTGCCAATGCAGCCAAGACCTGGTGGAGTTGGAGAGGGAGAAGGTGGCTCTGCTGAGGGACGTGTGTGTGGTCTGCTCCGGGAATCCGCCGATTACCATAAAGAGGTGATTGTGCTGAAGAGGGCAAAGTTGGACATTATGGCACGTCAGCTAGAGACCCGGAGCAGCAAGGTGATATTTTTCAGTATATGCTAAACATATTTTCTATATATATATATATATATATATATATATATATATATATATATATATATATATATAAAATATGTTTAGCATATACTGAAAAATATCACCTTGCTGCTCCGGCAGCAAGGTGATACAATATATATATATTGTGTGTTTTGGGAAAGTTGAATGAACTGTGAACACGTTTTCATAAGGCTTTTTTGTTCTCTTTTTAGATGTGACGGGTAGGGAGGTGGGCCAGCCGAAGTGGACTGTTGGGGGATCCTGGGTTCCTCATCCTCCTGCCATTGCTCACGTGAAGGATCTCCCTCTTCCGTGATACCCGCATGGATATCCATTCCCCCGGGGATGCCATGGAAGATGGCCATGGCGCGTACTTCCTCGTCTTTGAGGAAGTTTGGTGTCGAACTTCGGACGCTTTCTTTTTCGCTCCACATCGGACCTAGTGTTGCCAGTGACCGCAGTTATGTCATCTATTCCCCCCCACACTTCTTAAAATGTTGCTTGTTGGTGTGGGCACCTTTGAACCGTTTATTCTTTGAGTTTTGAAATAAAAAAACCTTTTTTCAAACATGATGTTCATTTGTCATTCTTTTACTGACGACGACGCAGTCGTAACAGTGTGAAAATCATGCAATCACTGTTTCGCAATGTTTCTATCAACTGCAGCTGAACTATATGAACCACAATGGTCTCTCACAAATGATATAGCACACTTCAGTGGCCGCAATAGATGAGCGCCTCTGTTGCTTTTATTGTCGTGCAAAATATGTGCATGTTTTGGGGTTAAGGCTGTTAAAATTACTCTTGGTTTAAATCCTTGAAAGGAAAAAGATGTCTGGCTACATAGCATCATTAAAAAGTAGGTTTAAATATAGGGCTACTTCTATATAATTATAAAGACTATAATACATGTGGAAACACCGGCAATTAGTTTGATATAGGCCTACCCTTAACAAATTAACTGTTTAACATAACCGAGTGTCTGACTGATTGTTAACGTGTTGATAGTGTTGTGGAGGCATGACGCATTTAATTAACTTTATTCGTTGGCAGGTTGTAGTAATTAGTCTCGGAACATAGGCCTATATAGTGCAAATAATGGCTGGTAGACAGCGTGTGCTAGCGCTCCGTGTGAGAGAGAGAGAGAGAGAGAGAGAGAGAGAGAGAGAGAGAGAGAGAGAGAGAGAGAGAGAGAGAGAGAGAGAGAGAGAGAGAGAGAGAGAGAGAGAGAGAGAGAGAGAGAGAGAGAGAGAGAGAGAGAGAGAGAGAGAGAGAGAGAGAGAGAGAGAGAGAGAGAGAGAGAGAGAGAGAGAGAGAGAGAGAGAGAGGTCCCCGGAGTCGCCTTGTTGCAATTAATGCTCAAATCCGGGACAACTTTGACCCCCTCGAGGTCTACAATGACTCTGCAGTCATCCAGCGCTACAGGCTGCCCAGGGAGCTGATCAGACAGCTTCTTGGGACGATCAGCGAAGACCTGAGACGCGCAACCAGGAGGAACTTTGCGCTCACACCGCAAGTACAGCTCTTGGCCGCCCTCAGGTTCTACGCCACAGGGAGCTTTCAGCAGGTCGTCGGAGATGGCCAGGGCCTGTCCAAGGCGTCAGTCTGCAGGTCGATCCAGGCAGTGACGTACAGCCTCCTCTGACTGGTTCCGCAGCACGTCCATTTCCCCACCAGGGACGAGATGCGGGCGACCCAAGAAGATTTCTTTCGGTCGTTCCGCATCCCTCAAGTGGCCGGAGCCGTGGACGGAACCTTAGTTCCCATTCTGACGCCCCATGTGGATGCCCATGTGTTCATATGCCGGAAGGGATATGCCGCTGTGAATTGTCAGGTGGTGTGCGACCATCAGGGCATCATCCTTGATGTCGTGGCGAGATGGCCTGGGAGCACACACGACTCCTTCGTCTTCCGCGAGTCCTCCATCGGCCGGCTGGCTGCAGCCTCCAGGGGAGAGTGGCGGCTCCTCGGAGACAGTGTATATCCTCTTCGCCCTCACCTCTTCACACCTGTGAATAACCCGGGAGACGTCCATGATGAGGAATACAACGAAGCCCACCGTCTGGCCCGGTGCATCGTTGAGCGCACCATCGGGAGGTGGAAGTTGCGCTTTAGATGCCTTCACAAGTCAGGCGGAGGGCTCCAGTTTTCTCCAGCCAAGTCATGCGCCGTGATTTGTGTGACGGCTATGTTGCACAACATTGCAGCTAAGGCTGGGGTGGCATTGCTTGAACCGGAGGACGTTGAGGACGAGGACGTTGAGGACGATGACGATGAGGAAGATCGGTGTGAGGACGGCCTCCCTCATAACTACGCGGCTGGTTTTCTTGCGCATCGAAGAGTGATTGAGACTTTTTTTTAACCCCCTCCACCCTCCCTCATGTCACTAAACATTCATCCCAGCCTTCATCCCAGCCTTTTGCCTGCTCCTTTGCTTGTTTTCTATAATTTTTTTGTAATGTTTTTTTTTTTTCTTAATTTTTTTTATATTTCTTTAATTTTTTAATTTTTTTTAATTGTTTTAATTTAATTTTTTTTTTACATTATTTTATGCTACGTTTTATGAGTAGCCTGTCAGTCTGCACAAATCCCCCCACTTTCTCTCACACATTTTGAGTGCCCTGCCTGCGCAAACATTTTCTGGACTGTCCCGTTTTATTTTGGCCATTTTAACATCTTTATTAATAAATTAATTAATAACCTTATTAATTACCAAACTAAGAACATAAAGGCGCAATGCGTTTAAATAAAACGCATCCAATAGACGGAATGTCCGATGGTGTCGCCACTGAGGCTATAGCTGACAATGCTCTTAGCGTCCTACGAGTACCTACGAGCACCCCTGGAGTACTCGTTAGCTACGAGCGTTTTCAAGACGTTCGTTCCCCACGATGCTTTCGGGAAACGCGGAGAAAACTCTACGATGCCCTTTTGACGCCCTTCACGATCCACTTAGGCTAACGACGCTTTCGGGAAACGGGGCCCTGGTTAAGTTAGTCGACGGGTGTTGGAGAGACCATCACCACTTTATTGTTTTTGAGCGGTAACCCTGGGGTGGCCCTTGGCGTGCCCAGGAAAGCCGACGAAGACTAGTTTAGCCCTAGTTAGTTAGATTAACAGTCTTAGATAGATAGGGAACCAGGTACGCTCTAGAGTAGCTTAGTCAAGAACGCCAATCTCTATTGATAGCATGTGGTGGCACGTGCTGGCCTTTGTTTTCCACACGCAACCTTGTTGGGTGAGTGGATAGTGCATGCACATGTGGGTTTTTGTTGTTTTGGTCACATGGTTTGTGATGAACTCTCTTCTCAGTGGAGAAGAGCAGTAGACTCTGGTGTTGTTGAGTGGTGTAAGCTCATGGCAGTAGAGTGGTAGTAATTTACTATTTCTATACTGTGTGGCAAGAAATAGTAGTGGCATTTCATTATGGAGTTTGACATAGGAAAGTTTAGGGAAGCTCCTACAGAGGAACAGCTTTGTCATTGCAGCAAGGCACAGCTCATGTCCATTGTAGAGCACTACGGCATTGAAACTGCATCTGTTTCCCTTAAGAAAGATGAGCTGAGAGCCAGGGTAGTTACTGCTCTTAGTCGGCAGGGAGTGCTCTTGAGTGAATCTGAGGATTTGGACTTAAGTGATGGTAGTGGTCAGAGGTTGTAAAGTTGCAAACTCAGGATGTTCAATCTGTTCATTTGCAAGAGTTGGAGTTGCAATTTAAGATAAAGCAGTTAGAAATTGAGGCAAAAGATAAAGAAGAGGGGAGGAAGTTCGAAATGGCGAGGTTGCAGCTGGTACATGAGGAAAGAATGAAAGAATTGGAGATGAGGTCATTTGAGATGCAGTCTCAGAGTGCTAGGTCTCATACATCTTCTGCTTCTCCTCGGTTTGATGTTGGGAAGAACATTAGTTTAGTTCCTCATTTTTCTGAGAAAGAGGTGGAAAGATACTTTCCCCATTTTGAGTGTGTAGCCACCACGTTTGAATGGCCTAAAGCTGCATGGACATTGTTGCTGCAGTGTGTCTTAACAGGTAAAGCACAGGAGGTCTACTCTTCATTAGCACTTGACCAATGTGCTGACTACGAAATTGTTAAAGCAGCCATCTTGCGGGCCTATGAGCTGGTCCCAGAGGCCTATAGGCAGCGATTCAGAGGTAGTCGTAGGGTTGACAAGCAGACCTTTGTAGAATTTGCCAGGGAGAAGGAAATTCTGTTTAGTAGGTGGTGTGCATCTCAAAAAGCTGAGACTAAAGAGCAACTTCGTGAGTTGGTACTTTTGGAAGAATTCAAAAACTGTGTTCCTGAAGCAGTTGCCACCTATCTTAGTGAGCAGCGTGTAGCAAGAATTGGGGATGCCGCTGTGCTTGCTGATGAATATGTCCTCGCTCACAAAACCGTCTTTAATGATAACCCTCGTGAAGCTAGGGACCATGTGTCTCCTCGTCCTCTTCGCTTTACAGCTGGCAGTGACTGTACTGGTTCCTCAGGTTTTTCTACCAAACCTGCTAGTTCTGGCTCTGGAAATTCTGAGAGAGTTTGTTTCTTTTGTAAAAAGCCTGGTCATGTAATAGCTGACTGTTATGCCCTTGAAAGGAAACAGAAAGCTAAGCCAGTGGCATTGCTAGCTTCTGTATCCTGTCGGCCTGATGCCAAAGATGGTCTCAGTCAGCTTACTGAAAATAGGCCTGGGTTGGGGAAAGGTATGAGTGAGCCCAGTGAAGGCAGCATTGAGCCTGATCTTTTTGCACCTTTCCGGATGGAGGGGTTAGTGGCCACCTCGGAGTCAGGGACATTGGTCCCGATTTGTATCCTAAGAGATACAGCAGCCGCTCAATCTTTGTTGGTGGAGGGAGTACTGCCCCTCTCTGAAGAAACCTCTACCGGTGAAAATGCTTTAGTGCGGGGCTGTGGACTGGCTTGGTTTGAAGCCCCATTGCATGATGTTTATTTACAGTCTGGCTTGGTTACAGGCCTTGTGACGGTGGCAATTCGCCCTGAACTTCCTTTAGAAGGTGTGGACATGATTCTGGGTAATGATTTGGCTGGTGGGGAGGTGTTCCCTACGCCCATTGTTGTTAACAACCCAGTTGGCTCTAGGGGTGTTAACCAAGGTGATCCGTTAGTGTTTCCTGTTTGTGTTGTGACTCGCGCTCAGTCAAGGAAGGTTGAGGAGGTGGTAGACCTTTCAGATACGTTTGTTGTTCCTTGTGAAGAAACTGTCGAGATTGTGTCTGCTGGTCCCTCTGCCACTTCTGAGTCAACTGTAGCTAAGCAGTCCACTGATTCCATTGTAGGTGAGACTATTGAGGTTACATTGTTCCACCCTGTACCCTTGGCTGATGAGGCTGAGACTCAGTTAAAGGTTGGCAGGGAGCAGCTGATAGAGGCTCAGAAGGCCGATCCTTCCTTGACTAAGAGTGTAGTAGCAGCATTGCCTAAAGATGAGATTGGTGCCTCTCAAGTGGTTTACTACTGGGAAGATGGTATTCTCATGCGTAAGTGGGCTCCTTCAGCTGTTGATAGTGGGTGTAATACTGTATATCAGATTGTTGTCCCTGCTGGTTACCGTGCACAGATATTGAGCTTAGCTCATGATAGTGTTTTGTCTGGCCATCTAGGGGTAGCTAAAACTTGCTATCATATATTGAAACATTTCTTCTGGCCTGGTTTAAAAAGAGATGTTTCAAGACACTGCCACTCATGTCATACATGTCCGGTAGTTGGGAAACCAAACCAACTGATTCCACAGGCTCCACTTCATCCCATCCCTGTGATGGGGGTGCCATTTGAGTTGCCGTTACCCAAGTCAAAATCTGGTCACCAGTATCTCCTAACTTCGAAGTGCCGTTTCATTTGGAGGTTGATGCAAGTGGGACTGGGGTTGATGCCCTCTCACGTGTGCCCTAGAATGTTAATGCTGACAGCATGTCATCTTAAGGGAGGGGGTGTTACGTGTCAATACTTATTTGTCTGTCCCGTTGTACGTGTCTGCCATGTCTCTTTAAGTTACAGCCTCCTGAGTGGTGATTGCGGACACCTGCATGAAGCTGTGGGTGCAGCCTATATAAGTGGATCCTCCCTCCGGCTCTCTCGCTCTACTTCCTGACAGGATCCCAGCTTTTGTCTATGTTGTACATCTTCCTGGTTGTAAATAAACACCTTTTTTGCATCATATTCAGTATGGTGTCCGTTTATGTGTTGTGACCTTGAGCCGGTCGTAACAGCCACGTTGAGCACACTCTTTATTTCGGATTCATTGATATATATCTATATGATGCTACAACTAACACAGAAATGAGAGGAGAAATCGTCACAAGAAGATCTGTGCTGAACTGATTTGGTCTGCTTGTCTTGTTCAGCGATTGGGCGCAAACCCTTCAAATGCATTGGCTGAGAGAAAAGAAGGGTGGAGATTATTAGCATACTAGAGAGACGCCGTATTTTACGCGCGTTGTGATGTGCACGAACGCGCATATTTTTACGCGGTTTGATGCACAAAATTGCGTTTTTTACGGCGTGATGAAGGTGATAGGTGACTGAATGAGGTCGTTTTCTGTCGGGGTTGGCTTGCCATATAATAGGACAGTGGCGTGAGGTGTAGCAAGGCGGCGCATCACCGCCGCCGGTGTGGGCCTACATAGAAATGTTCTGTTTTGAGGCGCGCCGTTCGGCAGCGGTGTGTTTTGGATTTAGTCTTCTCCAAATAGAATGTAGCCTACAGTATGTCTGTAGGCTACAAAATTCAAAACATTACAAAACCACCCCGATTTATCCATGCACAATATATGTGCTCTGATCAGGGAAACATTTAATACAACTGATATTGTTTGAAAATTTTGGATGTCCTTTTAATCATGGCACACCTTGCCCTGATCACAAATTCTTAATTTAGCCAAATTCTCAAATTCTTAGTTTACCCACCTCTTATTTTGATCCCCACAACCTTCATAACTTTGCAAGTCAGCTTTTTTTTTTTTAGGTGCATGAGCCATGCACCTCGTAATTTTTTTAATTATTATTATTTAATCTCCTTACCTATTGTATTGTGTTAGCCTACTTTGCTTTGAATGCTACATACCATAAACATAAACATATTTGTCTGATTTCAGGTGCTGTGAGGAAAAACTCTATCACAAAGTCTGTCACCGATGCGGAGGTAACCAAGCACACCATCAGGTGGTTTAACCTGGCCATGGATCGGGCGACAAAGAGACGAGGAGGTGTCCGTCCCCCGACATGTCCCTCACAGCCGTAGTGTTAATTGAAGCAGTTGAGAACATAATCAATAAAAAAAAAATATTGAACGTTTGATTCTTGTTGTTAACCAGTTTTTAATTTTCTGATATTTTAGCTGTGCATTGCGCAACATTTCATTGAATTTCATTGAAGATGTAGCCTAATATATAAAATGTATGCACTATAGGCCGGTAAAGCACTAAATGAGTTTCTGACCACAAAATGAATGTAGCCACATTCATTTAACAGGTTAGCAAAAACAGAATAGGCTATAACCGGTAACTTTCCATAAAGGTCCATTTTCCATTGAGAAGTTATTACTTTTGTACAGTAAACTGATGTTTTGAATTGAACCTTTTCTGTTAGGCCTATTGTATTGTAAGGTTGAAAATATGCAATGCAGATTTAAGCTTTAGGGCTATATTGCTGTAGTAGGCCTAGTTCTAGCGATAGTTTTTAGTTTTATCAAATAGTTTAGTTTATCCTATTTTATCCTACACGAGAACAGAAGGGATTTGGAAGGATAAACGGATCCGGGCCGGATGAGCCATGATTTTTATGAGTCCGTTGTGGGTCCGCGACGGATGTATGTATCAATTTACGGGTCCCGAACGTACCCGTCGCGGAGGTAAGGTTTTAGTCGTGGATGCGGAGCGGAGGCAGCGCGGAGCCACGGCGGGTCCGCGATCCACCTCCGTGGCGGATCCACCTCCGTGGCGGATCCAACGCGGCGTGCAAGTGGACCCCGATACGGGTCCGTTTCGCGGGCCCGTTCCGGAAGCCGCAATACCTCCGCGGCGGATCCGGCGCGGAGTACTTTTGCTATGTGGGCACTTACATTTCAATGGTCCCATAATGGACTTCCATTAGAACAATTAAAAATAGAATTAAAGGAAATGTGTTTTTGAACAACTAACTGCTGTACATGAGTTTGTATTTCTACAATAGAAACAAAAGTTCCAGAACCAGATGCAGACACACCCGGAGCCTACAAACTACCACCGCCGAGCAAGGAGTAAGTCACATGAGGAGATCAAATAACAGCAGGATTTGAATCGGTTCTGTTTTGGTTGTCTACCATTAGAAAAAATATTGTTTGGATGAATAACATATATCATAATCAGCAACAGTTCGTACAGTTTTCCACGAATAAGGTTAAAGGAAGATATAAGGTATGGATATGTTATTGACAAAGCAAGGAGGGGTGCATGCGATGATAGGCAGTGGCACAACATGAACATGTTGTAGCCTACTTTTATCCCCAATAACACGGCTCCGGATGGGTTGGTGGCCAGGGCGCTGGCATGATTACAATCCCTCAGGTTCGAATTGGCAGAGAACTCCGGCATTAATGACCCTTTCACAGGATGGATGGATAATATGTTTTGGAGGTGGAAAGGCGCTATCCAGTCAGTGCCCATCACGGGAATAATGGCAGTAACCGTGTTAATTGTCGCCGGCTGCCGTTGTATTCCCTGCGCACGAGGGCTACTGCATCTGCTGATCACCACAGCAGTGGGCGCTACAGAAGCGCCAAGTGCCATTAAGGCTTACATGGGGATCACCTGAGGGGCCCGACCCTATCCAGCTGAAATATGTAGAATAGTCAACACCTATACTATTCTAGTAGTAGCGCCTGTATATAAGATAATCAATATCCCGGATTTACTTGAATAGCAAATTTTTAAACAACCATACCAGGCTGTTTGTTATTGTGTGGTGTTACTTGGTTGCGAGTGCAACCCGTTATTTCTGTATCACTGCATTGATAATGGGGCGGTTGATCTTCTTTGAGACAGTTGTTTACAGGTTTACTGTTGCTGACACGACGACGATTGAACAACTGAAGGAGGCTCCCATGATGTGAAAGTAACCTCTCTGTGAGCTGAGCCCTTGACAAGGAGGGACGAGTCTTGGGTTCATGAATTACAGGCCCCGACGGCGACAGAAGAAACAATGGCTGCGATAATAACAATGTCCAAAACCACCCACATACAACAGCGCACCAATACACGAAGATCACCTGAACCACCCAAATCCATGCTAGCCTATCAATAATCTTGAATTTTTTTAATTTTTATTATGACTACTAATTTTGTACTTTACTATTGCACATGTTGAAAATGTTATGACCTTGTTACACATAACCAAAAAGTATTAGCTTAGGATTTCTATGGATACTTTTGTTTGTGTGCTGTTTGACCATATGATTGTGTGATTACCAGGATATATGTTCATTGGTGTATTGTTAAAGGCCCACTATGCAACTTTTTTAGCCAAAATTACATTAATTATGCTGGTTGAGAGTTATTCTGATGGTTCTGCAACCATTTCTGGGTCGTTTGGTGGGTGTGTCATTGCCCCATGTCACCTCTCCAAGAAAAAAGCGCATATGCAACTTGCTCTGTTCGGACCGACACAATCCGGATGTGACGCAGCGGAAGTACCTCAAAAATGTAGTCAGATTGTAGTTTCGAAAATGCTTTACGGCACAGACACACACCCAAACATGGCACCGGCTAGATATAAACAGCCAGTTGCGAGGCAATTGTTGCATTCATCATGGATCAATAGACTGATAAGGGACCCAAGAGGCGACTGTCGGTGGAACAAAAGAAGAATGGACCAGAAAAGAGATCTGACACGAGTGAAAGGGGAACTATGCAACTTTTTGGCTTGATTTACCTTAATATAACAGGCTAAGAGTCATTGCGATGGTTCTATTATACATTGTTGTTCGATTGTTGGTTGTTTCGACTCCCCCTTGTGCATCTTGGCGGAGAAAAGGAATATGTTTCTGCCGGCGACCCGCCGCCCACCCTCGCGGGAGTCTCGGGTCTCGCGAAGTAACGAATTGCTTTACGGCACAGACCCCCAAACACGGAACCGGCTCGATATAAACACAAGTAACTAAGGGATTGTTACATTCATCATAGATCAGCAGACTAAAAAGAGACAGAGTAACCCAATGTCGGAGGAACAGAAGAAGAGAAAAGGAAGACTGACCGACAGAGAGGACAATAGCGTGAACTGAAAGAAAAAGAAGACTGCAAATCAGACGCCGACTTGGCCGTGTTGCTTTTGAAATTGAAAGTACCCTTGGGTGAACTTTTTCTTCATGGTATTTTTTATATTGATAGTCTCTGTACAAATGTGTTAGCTCAACCATTTTGTTGTGAGCCCTGTAAAAATTGTTTTCTCGACCGTTTTGTTGTGAGCCCTGTATGTTTCTAGCTTGCTTGGTTGCAACCATATAAACACCTTTGTTTCCATGGGTGTTTTGCTGTTCGTCTGTCTCGTCCCGCAGATACAGACTGAATCCCCGAATCCAGGTTCTTGTTTATTTAGATTATTATGTTGGCCAACACTCTTACACTGATTGTTCTGTTCAACCTAAGATAAAACAATTATAATCTAGGATATAAATTCTCCCCGTCAACTATAAAAAAGGATGGATATATGTTTATTGCAATACAAATACACCATTTTAAAAATGTATAACCTTGCCTACACTTTATGAACATCTACTTCGGACATGGCTCCACGCATTCGCCGGCTTCTTTGAAAACAAATGCAGATGGCTCGCGTAGAAGTGCATGGGGAAGGGTCGTCAACGAGTTGTTACGACAGTGTTGTCAAATATCTACTACGAAGCTGTAGGGGTCACTGTGTAGAGAAATGTGCGTGCCAAAACCAAGAAAATAGCGAAGAAATGCCCGAAGTTGTATAGTGGGCCTTTAATATGACTTGTATTACCTACTAGACCCATCAAGGCAAATGCAGTTTCAGTATTATGGTAATCCGTGGTGGTTTATCTCTAATATGGAGTTTTTCCACTCGGTTGGTGGTGTTGATGATTTATCCTACTTCGACTATGTTTTCGGTGTGGTAAATGGTGTTTATGATTTAAAATATTATTGTATGGTCATCTGAGATGACCAAGGAGGGATTGTTACGTATTTTAAGAACCTGGGCCCCGTTTCCCGATATCGATGGATCCTCGCTCATAAGATCATTCTCCCGATGGATCTTGCGATCCATCGACAATTTCATTGTCGCGTTTCCCGAAACTCCTCTTAACGTGAACGCGCATTCGCTGCACTCACGACGTCGTAGGATTGTAACTGTCTACTGACACGGTGCTGAAATGGGCTCCGTAGGAGGGGGAGACGCAGGAATGTCACAGGAAAATGGTGTTAAAAAGGGTTAAAATATCTCCCCATCAAGGACAACAGCAGAGTAGCCTTCGAAAAAAATAGACTGCAATTATATGAATGCTAAAGACATTAAAACCCAATTGATTAGGCTTAAGCCGACATATCAGTCCTAATCCTGAATGCACTGTGCGTTACACGGCATTTCCCCCCCTGAAATAATTCCATGTGACAAAAAAATAAAAATAGCTTGTGTGACGACTACATTTATCTTAATGGGCTGATTTCTGAAACATGCTTTGCGCAGCAAAGAGAGCTGACTTAATCTGATTCCGAATAAAGTTTCCTTGATTGATCATTTGATGTGTGCTAGCACTCCGCGCGCAAGAGGGAGAGGAAGAGAGAGAGAGAGGCGTCCCCGGAGTCGCCTTGTTGCGATCAATGGCCGAATCCGGGACAACTTTGACCCCCTCGAGGTCTACACTGACGCGGCAGTCATACAGCGCTACAGGCTGCCCAGGGAGGCCATCAGACAACTGCATGGGGCGATCAGGCAAGACCTCAGACGTGCTACAAGGGGGAGCATAGCCTAAAAAATTGCCTATTTTAGGCTATGTTTTATGAGTAGCCTATGTCACAGTCTGCACAAATCCCCCCACTTTCTCTCACACATTTTGAGTGCCCTGCCTGCGCAAACATTTTCTGGACTGCCCCGTTTTATTTTGGCCATTTAACATCATTATTAATAAATAAATTAATAATCTTTATTAATTACCAAACTAAGAACATAAAGGGGCGCAATGCGTTTTAATAAAACGCATCCAATAGACGGAATGTCCGACAGTGACGCCACTGAGGCTATAGCTGACGATGCTCTTAGCGTCCTTAGCACCCCTGGAGTACTCGTTAGCTACGAGCGTTTTCAAGACGTTCGTTCCCAACGATGCTTTCGGGAAACGCGGTGAAAACTCCAAGATGCCCTTTCGACGCACTTCACGATCCACTTAGGCCAACGACGCTTTCGGGAAACGGGGCCCTGAGCTACCCACACATAGCCCCTAGGAAGCAGGACCAAACATATAAGCCGTAAATACTATACATAGCCACAAGGGGAGCAGGGCCTTACTGAAGGCTGCAATAGCTGCTCCACAGAAGGCAGCACCACAGACAAGTGAGGAAGCCGAGGGTAATACGTCACACCGGCTCCGCCCACTCCTTCCAGGCCATGCGGATCCTACCATAACAGTCAACATCGAGCACTAGGGCTGCATCCGAATACTCGTACTTGCATACTATATAGTATGCATTTTGTAGTATGCGAAAAATCTAGCGCGTCCGAATACTCAGTATGCATTCTGTAGTACGGAAGTCGTTTCCGAATGCATACTACCGCCAAAGTGAACCACGGACCACACTACGCTATCCCACAATGCAACCGGAGTCTGGTAACAAACGAAGAAGAGATGGCTGACCCGACACCACCAACAGCGGCTTTTTATTTGTGTGTATGTGGCTGTGTCCCAATTCATAGGACGCATCCTTCGTAGACCGCGTCCTTCGAAGGATGCGAAGGACACTCCGAAGGCCGAAGAAATGGGACGGTCTAGCCTACGGAGCATTTCTGGTTTACGTTACAAACCGTTACCGCCCTTTACCTTGCGTGACCACGCGCTGCTCCTGTCACCTAGCAACCCTGACAGCTGAACTGACCTGTTATAGTAGTTTTATAATAATTGTTGTAAATAGTCACATGAATGTTTGTTGTAAATAGTTTTATTGTTGTATATATGTTTTATAAGTTATATACGAATACATTAGTCAATACAAAAAAGTTAGTAAGGGTTTTAATAAATAGTTAATCAAAAAAGTTAGTTAAATAAGTTAGTTTCAATAAATATGTAAATAATAATAAACAATCTTTTAAATACAACAGAACATAAGTTATTTGTCCACCAAACGCTCCAAAAATGAGAAAAACCTATCCATTCTTTCCCTGGGCTCTTCTCTCCTCTGCCTCCCCCCTTTGTAGCCTCATGTCCTCTTTTATTAACTGGAACATTTACATTTTACATTTACATTTAGGGCATTTAGCAGACGCTTTAATCTTTAATCCAAAGCGATTTACAATAAGTACATTTGTCATAAGAAGTGCATCAATATATCGCTGTCGGTACAGAAAGGATGTTCATAGAACCAAGTGCAAGTACCACAATCGCTAGGCTAATCAATTCCCCGTGTTACAGCCATGATAGCAGCTACTGCAGTTGCTACACAGTTAAGTACTATAATACAATACAATACAACACAGTGTACAATGGTTGCCGGGAGGGTGGCTATGCAGTCGAGGTGGACTCTGAACAGGTGAGTCTTGAGTCCTTTTCGGAAGATAGTGAGCGACTCTGGAACATGTCTTCATCTCTGTCCCTCTTTCTGGACCTTGGCCCTCGCTGTCTTTCCTCCTCCTGATCCTTGTCCTCCACCTCCTGATCCACCACTGCTGTACTTGCTGTACTTGGCCCTGGTGTGTTCTCAGGGATGGAGGCAATTAGGACAGGGGGGTTGGTGGAATGCCTCTGTCCCAATACCTCATCCATGGGGACCAACCAGGGCCAAGTGGCAGCAGTGGGTTTCCCACCTACCCCCTCTCCTGACCCTGGATACTTGCAATCCTAAGGCAGAGGAAATCAATCATGGCAGTTAACAACAACAACAGCAGTATCAAAACAAATTTCAGCAAAAGTGTTTATTAACTTGCATGGTTAAAACAAATAATGTATATTTAAAATGACATGTACATACTATAGATATTTTTTTTAAATTGTCCCATTTTTTCTTTGCCTGCAGGGGAGTCACCTTCCCCTGCAGGCCTATTTTCTCCAGAATTGTCCTAAACACAGAGACATTATTAATCAGAGAAAACAAGAGACACATTTATCAATCATGTTAATAGCCCATGTTAATAATCGGCCATTTATAATATATATATTTGACCATCTTGTAAAGGTTAAATCTAAATTAGCCCTCATCCTATATGAAGCCCATAATAATAAGACAACCAGTAGAAGTCAAAACACCCTTTTCCTTTGTGTGTTTTTCTAGTGCTGTCTAGTACTGATGCGAGCTGTGACTTTTTTTGTCTATCTTTCTTAGGACATCGTAGTAAACGATTTCTGGGGATGTTGTATCTGTCCTGCTGTTTAATGAGGGCTAATTGAACTAACCTTTACAAGATGGTCAAATGTAGACATATAAATGGCCTATAATAATTTTTATAAACTAACTTACGATATAAATAAACGATTGTTTCATTACCCCCAAGCCACACTTGCTCATCGTTCTCCCCCCTCAATAGAATAAATCGAGCAGTATGCTGCTGGCCCCCTAAACCAAAACCAAATGTTAGAATTAGTTTTGCTTTACACTACCAAACAAAAGCAGCTTAAATAGCAAAATAACCAAGTTAACTGTGTAATCAATCCCAACTTCTGTAACGTTACGGTCTGAAAACCAGGGTCCACAACCTGCGTTTGTCCATTTATCTAACGTTACAGAATAGCAAATTATCTATATAATCGCCACAATTTCGGTAAATATAACCATTTTAACCTCTTAAATTTGAAACTATAGGGCTTAACGGAGTCGCGTTCTTTAATAACGCACGCGTGAGTCCAACTGTACTATTAACGTGGTTAGCTTTATTTAACTCCCTCACCACCCAACTCCCGCCTCTCCCTGCGGTGTCGCCCCTCCCGTGACGTCTTTCTTCCATAGCACAATCACACCACATCTCCCCTTTTTAGAATCAATGGATAGACTGCCATTGATTCAACAGACCTTGAGGATTATTCTGCCTCGTGGTTGGAAGGTCTGCTCCTATCTGAGCCTGTGCCCCCCCCCATCAAACACAACACATGTATTTTACTCTTAGCTAGAACAAACCACTTCAAAATCAAATCTCAAACAACCTCCTATACTACCCCTGTGCTGTCCTCCTCTAAGCCCTGCAACTGACTTCAACATTTACAGTACAATAAGCATTAACATAACAGTTCAATCACATTTCAATATTCTGGTTTCATTTTTTTTTTTTTTTTTTTTTTAGAGTCTCTGCAATGTCTTTAGAAAAACAAAATTATAAATCCAACCTAGTTGGTCTCACCACAGCCCTCCCAGACCTGGTTCTAGGAGTAGGTGTAGATGGCGTTTCTGGAAGACTCTGCTGCGGTGGTTCTGCTGAAGGTGGTTCTGGGACGCCTCCCAGGAACGGCTCTGCTGCACCACAACCACTCTGCTCCGGCGAGGATCTCATAGGGACGAGATGACGACGGTTCCGTCTGATGGTCCCGTGGGGTCCTTCCACCAGATACGATCGTGGGGTGGAGTGGCTTCCGATGATAGCTCCAGCTTTTCTTTGGTCTTTGATCCACACGTCCTGTCCTGGATTGAGTCTGTCAAGGTTCTGTGCACGATGCCGCAAGTTGTAGCGCTGTGCATCTTTTATCCTCTTCTCCCCTTCTTTCTGCATAACAGCTTCACGATCAGGAAGAGCAGGATTTAGCAAGGCAGGAAGGGTAGGCACCGTTGTGCGGAGCCTCCTCCCCATGAGAAGCTGCGCTGGACTATACCCGTTGTCGAGAGGGGTAGCCCTGTAAGCGAGTAAAGCAAGATAGGGGTCATCCTCTTTCTTCAGGAGACCTTTCACAGTCTGTACAGCACGTTCGGCTTCCGCGTTGCCCTGAGGGTATCTTGGGCTACTGGTAACATGACGGAACCCATAGGACTCTGCAAACGCAGCGAAGGCTGCTCCGGAGAACTGGGGCCCTCCATCCGAAACGAGAAGATCCGGAATCCCGTGACGAGCATAGATTGATTTCGGGTGATTGATCACATCGTTTGACTTTGTGGAGGTCAGCAAGGCAATCTCCACGTATCTTGACATGTAGTCCACCACAAGCAGGTAGGTCTTGCTCCCAAGCATGAACAAATCAGCTCCAAACTTCTCCCATGGTCGGCCTGGGTATGGCGACGGTATCAGCGGCTCCCTGTGGTTCTGTCTCTCCTTACAGCATGTTCGGCAGTTGAGAACCAGCTCATTCAGCTGCTGGCTCAGCCCAGGCCACCATACTGACTGTCGCGCCCGCTGTCTACACTTCACCACGCCCTGGTGTCCTTCGTGCAGTTTGGCGAGAACGTCATTTCTCATTGTAGAAGGGATGACAAGTCTGTGTCCCTTCAACAAGACACCATCTTGGACTGTAAGGAACGCCTGCTCTGCGCTGTACAGCCTAAGTACCGGTTCTTTGGAACCGTGTGTTAGCCAGCCTTCTGCACACAGCTGCATCACCCGTGCACACACACTGTCCCTCCGCAGCTGCTCTCTCAGCTCTTCCAGGTAGTCAGCGCTCGCAGGTAGGTTCTCCAGTACCATGTCCACGTATATGTTAGTGTCTTCAAACAGCTCTTTGTCAGCTGGATTCTCTTCTCTCTCCACAGGAGCTCGTGACAGCGTATCGGCCGTCCACAGGCATTTCCCTGGCACATGAGAGATGGAGTAAGAATAGCGCATCAGACGCATTCTGAAGCGTTGGATCCGAGGAGGTAGTGCATCCAGTGCCTGAGACCCCAAGAGACTCAGGAGAGGCTTGTGGTCCGTCTCCATCTGGAAATGTTTTCCAATAAGGAAGTTACGGAACCTCTCACAGGCCCAGGTCAGCCCCAAAGCTTCCTTCTCCACCTGCGCGTATCTCTGCTCTGTTGGTGTGAGAGACCGCGACATGTAGGCTACTGGCCTCCACTCTTCGTCCCATTTTTGGAGTAGTACGCCTCCCAATCCGTACGACGACGCATCTGCTGAGACTTTGCACTCTCTGTTGGGATCGTACATGGCTAACACTGGCGTGGACGTCAGTGCATCCTTAAGATCTTGGAAGGCTCTTGCCTGGTCGACGCCCCACACCCAGCAGTTCTTCTTCGACAGCAGATCCCGCAGAGGCTTGTCTCTCTCGGACAGCTGCGGCACAAACCTCCCGAGTTGATTAACCATTCCGAGAAAACTTCTCAACTCGGTCACAGTCGTTGGCTCCTGCATCTTCCTCACGGCTTCCGTTTTCCCCGGGTCTGGGCTGATGCCACTGGTGGAGAGCACGTGGCCTAGAAAGGTCACCTCTGACTTTGACAGGTCGCATTTATCAATGTTCAGAGTGATGCCTGCCTCCTGGATCTTTTCCAGCGTAGCATGCAGGCGAGCGTCATGCTCCTCTTGTGTCCGGCCCCACACCAGCACATCGTCCATGTGGCAAACGACGCCCTCAAGCCCTTCTGTGACCTCCGTCACCATGCGGTTTTGAAAGTGTTCGGGGGCGGATGCTATGCCAAACGGTAGCTGTCTGAAGTAATAGCGCCCGAAGGGTGTAATGAAAGTTGTCAATTTTGCACAATCTGCAGTTAGGGGAATTTGCCAAAACCCCATGTTTGCATCCAGCTTACTGAACAATTTGGCTCCAGCCAGCATCCCCAGTGTTTCCTCCACTGATGGCAGGATGAACTTCTCCCTACGCACTGACTCATTGAGTTTGGTGAGATCGACACATATGCGTACAGCACCTGTCTTTTTGGGCACCACCACTATGCCAGCGCATCAGTCTGTTGGCTCCTCGATTCTTTTTGTCACCTCGAGTTGTTCCATGCGGACAAGTTCTTGCTTGACTTTGTCCATTAGAGGCAACGGAATCCTTCTTGGTGTTTTTAGTGCAAACGGTTCGGCCCCTGGTCTCAGCTTGATGGCGTATGGATGACGCATCTCTCCGAGCCCTGTGCATAATTTTGGGTAGTTCTCCTTTAATGTCTCCATGGTGACACTGTCTAGGCGTGCAACAAGCCCCAGCCTACAGCTCACAGCTCTTCCCAGCAAGGCAGTATGCACATGACGAGCAATGTACACATCCTCCCTCTCTTCCTTCTCACCTCTCCTCAGTATCAGTCTGGCGACGCCCACTACATCGAGTGGACTCCTTCCCGGTCCCAGGAGTGGCTTTGTTGCTTTCCTGAGCATAGGTGGATTGTCTCTGTATGTGTTTAAGAACACAGTGTAGGGCAAAACCGTGACATCTGCACCTGTGTCGATTTTGAACGTCACACTGCTCTCATGGATGTCAATATTGACCATCCAAGGATCCCCTTCTGTCGTGACGCTGCCGAGGAAGATTTCCTCCTCATCCCCATCTTCGTCAACTTCATGCACATATTTGGATTGGCACACGCACTTGTAGTGT
Organism: Gadus morhua; assembly: GCF_902167405.1. Classification (NCBI taxonomy): domain Eukaryota; kingdom Metazoa; phylum Chordata; class Actinopteri; order Gadiformes; family Gadidae; genus Gadus; species Gadus morhua. The sequence continues at coordinate 27,538,032 of NC_044062.1, forward strand.
CCCCTCCTCCCACATGCATGACATTTCACATCATTGGCAGGACAGTCACTTTTTTGATGGAATGGAGAGTTGCCACAATTTTGACACTGTGACTGTGCACCTTTATCTTTGCTGTACTGAGTACTGTGTGGCTTCTGCTTTTGGCTATCAGCATATTGAGGTTTGTTTTTAGCAGACTTGAAGTTGCTCTTGAACACTCTGTCAACAGATTTTGCATCACTTGCTCCTGATCTGGTGTCCCCTCGCAGAGAAAACTGCTGCCTTTTCACCTCCTCACTCTGCCGTGCCATCCTTATGGCTTTATCCAAAGTTAGATCCGCATCCAACTGCATGCGTTCAGACAGCCCCTTGTCTTGTAGTCCCACAACAATTCTGTCTCTGATCAGTTCATTGTGCAGCATCGCGTAGCTGCAATGCTCTGCCAGCGCATATAGTGCAGTGACAAACGAATCAACACTCTCCCCTTCTCTCTGGTTGCGCATGTTAAATTTTGCACGTTCGTAAATAACATTTTTCTTCACTACAAAGAAGCCTTGCAATCCATCACGTACTCCTTGGTATGTGTTTCTTTGATCGGCTGACAGTTAACCCACGGAGAATATCGTCCGCCTCGTCTCACATGCAATAAATCAATGTGTTTACTTGATTATCTTCAGAGCTTGAATTAAGGTTACTTGCCAGGCGAAATCTTTCAAATCTCCGGATCCATTTGTCCCACTCTTGCGGTCTTGAAAAGTCAAAGGACTCCGGTGGCTGGATGTTGAACGTAGCGCACGGTCCCGCTACAGGCAGTGCTCCGTCCCCGCCTCCCTCCATATTATCCTCTTTTCTTTACCGACGACGAGTACAAACGATCCTTTTTGCCGAGCTTACTTTCCACATTAACTACATGACTTCTGACACCATGTCGCGTTCTTTAATAACGCACGCGTGAGTCCAACTGTACTATTAACGTGGTTAGCTTTATTTAACTCCCTCACCACCCAACTCCCGCCTCTCCCTGCGGTGTCGCCCCTCCCGTGACGTCTTTCTTCCATAGCACAATCACACCACAAACGGGTGTTCTTAGTTAACGTTACAGCGTCACTAACTGTAACGTTACCTTACTTATATTGCTTTAATGAAAAAAGTTTTAAGGGCCCTTGTATTTTTAACATTTGTATCGTTAAATACTCGAGTGACTAAACAAAATACTTACATTTAAATGCAGAACCTAAATCGCCATTCTCCGCCATCTCCATTGATTGAATGCGCAATTAATCTTGGGAGGGATACGTTGGGCCGTGAAGGATCTTGGGATACGTTGGGCCGTGAAGGATACAGCCGATGCATCCTTCAAATCCGGGAAAAGAAGGCTGCATTCGTAGGCCGCATTTGAAGGACCCTTGGAATTGGGACAGCACTTGGCGCGACGCTGTGACGCAATCGGCGTCGACGCATCCTTCGAATGCAGCCTTCGAAGGATGCGTCCTAGGAATTGGGACACAGCCTGTGTGTGGGTGTGGGTGTGTGTGTGTGTGTGTGTGTGTGTGTGTGTGTGTGTGTTCAATAAAAAAGGAAAAATTAACTTCAATCGTCTTTCACGGAGTAACAAATAAATAAATGTATTATTATTATTCCAAAAAAATGACTTACCAAATGTCCACATATATACAAGAGATATCCATTTCAAGAGCCATTCGCGTAGAAAGAGACATTTTTTTATTTAATAGCAACGATAACAAGACGGGAAACAGGTAAATTTTGCCGCCATCTGGGGGGAGATACGTCATCTCCAAACATCCGGTGGAGTTTCGGCGGCGTTCGGAGGCGTTCTACGCATGTCTGTAGACCGTACTACACAGTCAAGTGTAGTATGGTCAAGTAGTAGACACTAGACAGAAATAGTATGTACTAGGTATTCGGATGCAGGTCTTCAGAATCTCCCGGCAGCGAGCAGACAAGGGGTTAATGTTTTTGATCAGCTGGGAGACGCTCAGCACGTGCTAGACACGCTTCCGCCTCCTTTTGCTCCGTAGTTTACCATACCGAAATACTGTAACAAAAAAAGTCTCTTAAAAGCTAACCTGGATTAGAACACTTTCTTGGAAGAACTCAGCACTCTGATCAACAAACGCTAAAAACGAAACGCTGTATATTACACTCTGTCTTTTGGGCAATGTTCTAAGTGGCACAGTTATCATTCACACTTAATCACACTGCAAAATCAAATAGGCTACCAGTTCAGCACACACTGCAACATTGACATTTCACCCACTGAAAGCACTTTTCTAGTAAAACCGTAGTTTGTTTAGGTAGGCTACATATAACTATATCAGGTTAACCCTTTAGGCTTGCCACTAAAGGGCTCATTCTAATACACTTAATCATTCGATAAATGATACTACTGCTACTATTTTCATTTATATTATTTCAGGACTATTACACTCATCCCTGCTGCCTTAAGCATGGCCAACATCTCTCCTAAAGACATTATGACCACGTTTACACCGGGATTCCACCGGACACGTACGCGCCGCGGAACGGCTGCGTCCATTCCTACCGGGCGCGTAACGGCAGCGTAGCGCTGCCTTGCGAGCCAGCCGTATTCACGCAAGATCACGCGATAATCCTAAACCTAATGTACTCACCTTCCACTCCCAAAACTATTGTAATTAAACACCACGCTTTGTCCTTTCTGACATTTTCCTTATAAAAAGGAGGATTTGGTACATAAATGACTTCATGTTGCTGAACTTCGACGATGAATCTCTCGTCGTCCATGTTGCCGACCCTCTGAGACCCTTTGATTGATTGACTGCTGACCTTGTGCCACCGGTGATGACGTAATAATGTTGATGTGAAGTTACATGAGCTGAGTATTTTTTTTATTTTGTTTTTTTAGTTTTATTTTGAAAATTGACCGGGTGCTCTATGGCTTTTACTTTTCACTTCCTGCCCGGCTCGACCTGCTCTGTCGAAATTGACGCGGTTTAGCAGCGGCTCGCGGCAAAAATAGAATTGGACGGAAAGATAGCGCCGCGCCGCAGCACGCCGCTCCTGGGACGCTGCTGAAACGTTCCGCGGCGCGCCCGGTGGAAATGGTCTCATTGATTAGAGTGGAAGCGATCAGCAGTGGTGACCACGGCGCGTACGCCTCCGGTGGAATCGAGGCCTTACACCGGGATCACACCGGACGCGTACACGCCGCGGAACGGCTGCGTCCTCTGCCCTGCGTCCATTCCTACCGGGCGCGTAACGGCAGCGTAGCGCTGCCTTGCGAGCCAGCCGTATTCACGCGAGATCACGCGATAATCCTAAACCTAATGTACTCACCTTCCACTCCCAAAACTATTGCAATTAAATGCCACGCTTTGTCCTTTCTGACATTTTCCTTATGAAAAGGATGATTTGGTACATAAATGACTCCATGTTGCTGAACTTCGACAATGAGTCTCTCGTCGTCCATGTTGCCGACCCTCTGAGACCCTTTGATTGATTGACTGCTGACCTGGTGCCACCGGTCATGACGTAATAATGTTGATGTGAAGTTACATGAGCTGAGTATTGTGTTTTATTATGAAAATTGACCGGATGCTCTATGGCTTTTACTTTTCACTTCCTGCCCGGCTCGACCTGCTCTGTCGAAATTGACGCGGTTTAGCAGCGGCTCGCGGCAAAAATAGAATTGGACGGAAAGATAGCGCCGCGGCGCGGCACGCCGCTCCTGGGACGCTGCTGAAACGTTCCGCGGCGCGCCCGGTGGAAATGGTCTCATTGATTATAGTGGAAGCGATCAGCAGCGTGACCGCGGCGCGTACGCCTCCGGTGGAATCTAGCCTTTAAGGTACGGCCACACCAAAAGCGTTACCCACGTATCACGCGTATAAAATCGGCAATTTTTCCATAGGGAACCATTGGTTTACGCGCGTATGAGACGCATACACGCGTTACATGCGTATAAGCAACATTTTACTCGCGTTAGGGGCGTATGAGGCGCGTATATATACGCGCGTACGAGGAGTTCAAAAAATTGAACTTTTTACGCTCATACGCGCCGCAATAGCCAATCAGCGTTGAGCTTGACCCGACGTCACTGGCAGAGAGTAGTGAGCTTGGACAGAAGCATACGGCCGACATCTTTCTTTATTCTGTGTGGAAATAGTAACATAGTTACGCCATTAAATGCTTTTATGGAAACATTTTTAGCGAGAAATGTGCATTTTACTTTCATAATGTTCGCTCGGTGAATGTGAAGGATGTTTGGTTTGATAGTTATGACGAAGAGGGAACGCTCCGTTCACTTGCATGGACAGTCTCTGGTTACTAAGCAACCTCAACGTCTTGGCGGACTATATATCTGCTGATCAACACTACGAATGCTGGAAACACACCAGACACACCATGTGAAGTTATTTAAGCCGATTATTGTTATTTATATCCGAGATTATTTAATCTAACCCGATCTAAACTCTATCACCCAAACACGGCGGCGTTTGGGTTTCCTACCTCGGACTCCAGCGCAGCCATGTCCTTGGCAGCCACGGCCGGCAACTTTCTTTATTCTGGGTGGAAATAGTAACATAGTTACGCCATTAAATGCGTTTATGGAAACATTTCTAGCGAGAAATGTGCATTTTACTTTCATAAGGTTCGCTCGGTGAATGTGAAGGATGTTTGGTTTGATAGTTATGACGAAGAGTGAACGCTCCGTTCACTTGCATGGACAGAGTCTCTGATTGCTAAGCAACCTCAACGTCTTGGCGGACTATTTCTCTGCTGATCAACACTAATAAATGCTGGAAACACACCAGACACACCATGTGAAGTTATTTAACCCGATTATTGTTATTTATATCCGAGATTATTTAATCTAACCCGATCCAAGCTCTATCATCCACCCAAACACGGCGGCGTTTGGGTTTCCTTCCTCGGTCTCCTAAATCCAGCGCAGCCACAGGCTGGTGGGGGGGGGAGTTTTGGGCGGTCTCATCTACGCGCGTTATGCGCGTATCTGACCATTTTTGACACAAAATGGTCAAGCAACATTTTAGCTGCGTTACGCGCGTACATGGTATGCGAGGTACGCGCTTGGTGTGTTCGCGGCTTTACGCATGCAACAGCCATCTCCGTTCGGGCGAGTGGTAAGGAACACTAATCAAAGCTATATCTGAAAGTTTTTTTTACCACCCCCACGGCATCTAACAAGTCCAATCCCACACGCTTCTAGCAGTAACATTTTTTAAATTATGATGACTATTACCTCACCGTACGAAAACGCAGACATTTGAACTTCTACAATTTTCACTTAATTTCATGTTTCAATATATCTTCTGCATATTGGCTTCAGTAAGTCATTACAGTAATACGAGTGATTGAAATTGCCATTTAAACCACCAAAGCGGTCCAAACACAATGAAAACAGTTCAATCACATGTCACACTGGGCGCATCCATCTTCAATTCTATCTCGGAAGCCTCGCTCGGTCACCACTGAGTTCAAACGAGATGGCGAGTTCGACGTCCGAGGAAAAGGGGCGTGTTTGTGCGTGTCGCTAGGCAACGTCCTCGGACCTCTGAGACGGATGGATATTAAAACGCACCATAAGCCCGGGTCTCTCCGCGGTTACCTATAGTCTCTTTTCTCTCCTCTTGAATCACGCGCTATATGCCCGTCAAGTGGGCGTGGCATATTCAAGTGGGCGTGGCATATTTGACGTATTAGCCTCGGCTTCCTCACCTGTCTGAGGTGCTGCCTTCTGTGAATGGAGTAGCTATTGCAGCTTAAGTGTTCGATCCTGCTTCCTAGTGGCTATGTGAGGGTAATGCTGCTTGTGTGTTCGATCCTGCTTCCTAATGGCTATGTGGGAGCAGCTTATGTAGGGGAGACCGGGTATGATTGTATTACTTTTTTTCAGAGCACTTAAACTACCATTTATTTTAAAGCTACAGTTCTGGATTTTTTAGGCAAAGTACCCATATCTGTCTGCTACAAGTGGCAACCATTTAAATTTCCTTGACAACAATATCACAGAATTTGTGAGATTAGGACAAATACAATGTGTACATTTGTTACAACCATCCCACTACCGGGGTAGGTTGTAACAACTACTGGGGTAGATTGTAACAGGTAGACAAAATGCAAAAAAACAATGAGACTCCATTTGATATATCGATTTATTGATTAGCATTAACAGGGTAGGTTTGAAAATAGATTCACCAAACTTGTTGCCTGTGGACTTCTTATTGAGAGCCTGGGGTTCCGCTTGAGGGGAAAAACGGTCTGTCTAGTTACTGGACCAGATAAAATGAGACGGAGAGGTAATAAAGTCTGTCGGCACGAGGACCTTGGATTTATAAAGTAAAGTGGCAACGGTTATACAGAGTCATAAAGCGAATATGTCTAAGTCCCTAATCAGCGCTGATGGTTCGTCCGGAGCTTCGCCTCCGTGGAAGGTCTGCTTCAGAAGAAGGTGAAGAGTCTCTGTGTGATACAGTCTTATGCTGTATCTTCCTCGTGATGAGGTGTGTGCGTTTGAGAAGTGTATGGTTCAGTGTGTTATTGCTTGACCTTGGCTCCCAGGCACTAGTATATGCATGTGTATCTTCTTGTGTTCCTCCTCACGGGGGAGAGCTTCAGAGTATCTCCTGTTGTGGCCCTCCCGTTCTTGAGGATGACTGGTGCATTGTCTGAGTGTCTACCATCTGCCTGGAGGAGAAATGGGGCCCTGGCTCCGGCCTTGACCTGACTATATTCTCATGTGTGTGCTATGTGTTAAAAGTTGACTATATTGTAAGGTGACTGCCATGTGTTGTGCTCATCGATGTGTTAAAAGTTGACTATATTGTAAGGTGACTGCCATGTGATGTGCTCATCAGGCTAGGGTAGGAGTTAGCTATATTTATAATGTACATGTGATGTACTCAGCAGGTTATTTTGCCCAACACCTCCTCTCGATGAGGTGTGTGCGTTTGAGGTGTGTGTGGTTCTGTGTGTTTTTGCTTGGCCTTGGCTCCCAGGCCCTGGTGTATGCCTCCTAACGGGGGAGAGCTCCTCGTGTCTCCGGTGTGATAAATTAAAACGGGGAGTGCCCCCCCGAACTGTCTCGTGTGTGATAATTTAATGTGGCTCTCAGGCCCTTGGTATGGGCAGGTGTTTCTCTTGGTTCCTTCTAACGGGGGAGAGCTTCAAAGTGTCTCCTGTGTGATAAATTAATGTGGCTCTCCCGTTCTTGAGGATGACTGGTGCATTGTCTGAGTGTCCACCATCTGCCAGCCTGGGAAATGGGGCCTTCGGCTCCGGCCTTGACCTGACTATATATTATCATGTTTGTGTTTGTTGGGTTAGAGCAAGAGTTGACTATATTGTAATGTGTCTGCCATGTGATGTGCTCATCAGGGTAGGAGTTAGCTATATTTATAATGTACATGTGATGTACTCAGCAGGTTATTTTGCCCAACACGCTTTAGAAAGGTGCTGAACCAGTCAGGCCCAGCCATCTTCTTGTTATCCCAGGTTGTCGGATGCTGAATTTGGAAATGTATTGCAAGCTGAAAGGCAAACCTTCTGACCTATGCAAAAGCATATAGGAAACACATTTTTGTTGATTGTCTTAGTTCATATGTTGGTATTTATTAAACATTTAATTGAGTTTGCATGAAAGGTCCAATACAAATTAAGAGGTCTTGACTCTTGCCTATCCTACCCTATTCTCAACTATCATGCTTACCTCACGTGGAGTTAGCCCATAGTAAATGTCAGCGGCCTGTCATATATAGTCGGCAAATAAGTCCTCCTGCTCTCTGCTGAACCAGGTTTGGACCCCCTACCCTACTCGGGGAAGCTCCTGCGATCCCTGGGCTTTTAGTTGATTCAGCTTCTGCCAATATCTATTTAGGGTAACATGGCAGATGCCCTGTTTTTTTGACACTGCCCTGACTGATGATCCATTTCTGACCTCTTCTGTTGCTCTCTCAAGTAACTTTGCTTCCACGCCACGATTCGTTTTTCTCACCCATGTTCTAGGCATTCTGTAGGATTATTAAAATCACAAAAAATATCTACTTTGTATGTAAGGGTATGGTTGTAACACCTTGAAAAAAAAGTGTTACAACCTCCCCCACCACTGTCATGCATGTATAGCTAGCTATATTAGCATGGTGCTTTGACATTAGCAAGAGATAGATACACCATTCTTTACTACAGAATCTATAGTTTGACCTGATATAACTCATACAACTTTATCTAAAACTGTAAAAGTACAAGAAGAAGAAAAAAAAAAAAGGTTACTTCCTTACCTCAAATTTAGTTTTTTTCCCGTAGCTCCACGGAAAATAGCTCCATCGACTGGAAAATGTTCATGTGTTATCAAAGAGGAGTTCTGAAGAGACTGGCAGTGTCACATGGCTCATTTATGATCCCTGATTGGTCGAACTGGTTGTGTTACAACTCTCCCCGTGTTACTTCGATCCCCGGTCTCCCTACTTAAAATACGTAACAGGGCCTAGTGACACGAGATCTCTAATGCCAATTTTTTTTAAAAAAAAACTTTTTTAAAACCAGTTCAAACCAGGGTCAACCAGTCAAAGAAGTGCTAAGTGCAGTAGAAAAAAATAAACAATAAGAGATTGCTTCAACCAGTTAGGTTCCATTAAGTGACAGTGACACTATACTGACAGTATACAGGGGCAGTGGCATCTTTGCATTAGGGGCCAGTGGGGCACGGGTATCGTTTGGGTTTTATCCGATACCGGTGACTACTCTGTACTTTTCAAACGGTTCAGGTGCTATAACGGTTCTCAAACCGGTACTTAAAAAAACGAAACGGCAAATACTTGCATTAAGCAGAAAGTCAGCAGACACTGAGTTGAATGGCAACGGTGTTTGCTAGCCTACTTGATATGCAAGATTTACGGTTGGCATTCAATTACTCGACTTACCCGAAGAGGCTGCTGTGAGTGCTGTGACTGATAAATATCTTTATAAAAATTACAAATAATTTTAATTACTCAGTGAACGCAGGCAGGCACGCATCATGGCGCAACATTACTGCCAAAATCATATTAAGTAATATAACTCATGTGCGCAAGGCAGCCACAGGAGACGCCAACATTGTTTTCAACCGCTCGGTACCGCGGTGTATTAATTCCCAAGTTTTGAAAAGAAAAAGTATTTGCGGCGAATAACTACTCTGTTTTTGATTTGTTTATTTGGTTTTTGAACAGCAAGTTTTGGATGCATGCATCGGCTTTGAGTTTGTTTGTTACTTTAAAATTACATTTGCTCGCAACACACACACACACACGTTCATTCACGTTCACCCACTACAACCTGCCGATCTTCAATCAAAACAACATCAAGTAAGCGATGCCACAGCGCGTTGACAAGTCCATCCCGAGTCTCGAGTCGCCAATAGGCTTTATGGTTTATATGTTTGAAAGCCGTGACACACTCTTTTTCCAGTTGGCCTGAAATACCACGCCTCGCAGTCATGGACCTATAAAGAAAGTCGTAGTCGTACCATGCTTGTTTATCGCAACATTGAGAAGGGTCCCGTCTGAAACAGAGTCGCGCAGCGCTGCGTTCCGAACGTTGTGTAATCAAATACACCGGTATGGCGTTAGGCTATATAAAAAAATCATATCCTAACGAAAATACACACCGTTATTCAGTGAGTACCTGTATAGCGCCCAGCACTAACGCAAGTTGACGCCGCAACACCATGGGGGCGGGGCAGGGGGTGTTAACAAACGTCAGGCACCGTTATGAGGAACCGAAATGTGCGTTCTTATTCGATCTCGTTACAACTGTTTACGTTGGAACCGGTTCCCTACTGGAACCGAGTTTCGGTGCTCAACCCTAGGCACAGCCCCACCAGAGGGCGCTGCCGTGCAGGGCACGATTATACTTTTCTTTTTTTTTTCAAAAATGTCATTGAGCATAAGTTGATAATACATTAATTGTTAATAATTAATTACATGTCCGCAGTTTTAATTTGATGAACGCAATTGTCTTACTTTTTGTAGTGTAGTAGTTGTGTGTGAAATAGTTTGTTGCTCCGTCTCGTCTGTTCCGCTCGGTGGGGCCCAGCCGAGATGGCCCCGTCTGCTGCAGTGTAGAAAACTGTGGAGCTGTTGCGCGAGCAAGCGCGTGCGCAGCGCCCGCTTCTGTTTCGGCTGTGGGGCCAGAAGTTTAGGGCCCAAAAGCTCTTCTCATTGGCTGATTTGTAGAAAGGGCGGGGTTTACGGCGGGAGCCGATCAGATCATGCTAGCTAGCTAACGTAGTTACTGTTACAGTTACAGTTACTCTTACAGTAAATAACAACCAATGGACGTTTCATTCTTTAAATGATGAATCGTGTTGAGTATCTGTCTCATGTGAGATTTAGCACTTTACCACTTGAACAGAAGTTGGAGATAAAACATTTGGGACCACATCGCCCAATGGATTTAATCATTATTCAAGAGGGAAAGGACAAGAATAGATCGTTCAACCAGGAGTGGTTCAAGCGGAAAACTTGGCTTACCGGGAGCTCGTCAAAAAAGGCGCTCTACTGCTTTCCATGTCTGCTCTTTGGAGGGGAAACCGTCTGGACAACGACTGGATTGAAAGATTTAAAACATGTCAGAAAGGCTGGTAAAATTGTTGGGAAAAATAACCTGCTGAGTACATCACATGTGCATTACAAATATAGCTAACTCCTACCCTAGCCTGATGAGCACATCACATGGCAGTCACATTACAATATAGCCAACTTTTAACACATAACACAAACATGATAAAATAGTCAGGTCAAGGCCAGAGCCAAGGCCCCATTTCCCAAGCAGGCAAATGGTAGACACTCAGACAATGCACCAGTCATCCTCGAGAACGGGAGAGCCACATTAATTTATCACACAGGAGACACTTTGAAGCTCTCCCCCGTTAGGAAGAACACAAGAAGATACACAGGCATATACTAGGGCCTGGGAGCCAAGGTCAAGCAAAAACACACAGAACCACACACATCTCAAACGCACACACCTCATCAAGAGGAGGATACAGCATAAGACTGATTCACACAGGGACTCTTCATCTTCTTCTGAAGCAGACCTTCCACGGAGGCGAAGCTCTGGACGAACCATCAGCGCTGATTAGGGACTTGGACATATTCGATTTCTCACGCATTATGACTCTGTATAACCGTTGCTTTACTTAATAAATCCAAGGTCCTCGTGCCGACAGACTTTATTACCTCTCCGTCTCATTTTATCTGGTCCAGTAACTAGACAGACCGTTTTTCCCCTCAAAATACGAAAGCTGTGCTTCTCATGTGGATAATGCCATCAAGCTAGGTCTTTTGGGGAGAGCAAATGTTGCATCTCAGCTTGACAGTGCATACCGACGTGGCATTGAACAGCACAACCGGCAGACCGAAGAAAACAGGTATGTTCTTGAGAGGATTATAACCTGTATAAAACTGTGTGGCAAGTGCGAAATTGCCCTGCGTGGACATGATGAGTCGGCTGGCTTGTTAAACCCCGTCATTTTCAGGTGCATTTTTAACACAATGCGAGGGAGACTCCAGGCTGAGGCGCCTAATATATGTCGTCAGATTCGCGTTTGAGTGATGGCATTATTCAGCTGCAATTTTGGTCCCGTCTGTCACTTGCTACTTTGTTTTTGTTGTGAAATGAAAGCATGCAGCAGCCAAATCATGCAGATCGCATCAAGCGGGTTGAAGTGTAGCAAGTCTGCAATATTGTTGATACATTCCAAGCCAAAGCGGTGTGTCAGCAAATCAGTCTCCAAGCAAAACAGCCTCCTGGCAAAACAGCAGTGTTTCTGTGCTTTTAGGGCTGATAAGACCTGGGGCGTGTATGGATGAGTTCCGATATCCATACTTCCCGTACTTACTATGCTTAGTTTGAGTACGTAGGGCGTTCCAATTACGATCGGGGCGAATAGAAGTGTACCGAAAGGACCCGGATGGTGCCCTAAAAAAGGTAAAAACACTTTTCGCAATCAACCGCAGCCATCTTACCTAGCGGAACCGTGGCGGAAGAAGCAGAGCCAGGCAGAGCCAGCAGCTCAGCTCGAAAAAGAAAATATGGCAACCTGAACGACAGCGCCTGCAGCTCCCGAACCCTACAAATGTAAGTTTTGTCATTTTAAAAATTAACATTTTGCAATCGCCTCTCAAGAGTTGTTTGAATGTATTAACATGTATTAACACTGCGCTTGTGGTCAGGGCCGCTGACAGGTTTGGCTGGGCCCGGGACAAAATTCTCTCAATGGGCCCCCCCCCCCTCTCACTGGTAGCCTGTTCTTCCTCTATCTCACTGGTAGCCTGTTCTTCCTCTCTCTCATCCTCTTTGGTAGCCTGTTCTTCCTCTCTCTCATCCTGTTTGGTAGCCTGTTCTTCTTCTCTCTCATCCTCTCTAGCCTCTCCTATAAAGTTGAACATATTTCGATAAAAAGGGCTATATCTAAATTAACAGGGGTCAAAATGAACCATTTAAAAAAGAACAAATTGAAAACCCCTTAATTTGACGATTTAACACAGAAAAGAATAGACTGATCAACTTGGCTAACTCTATCCCCAAGACTACAAAAGTTAAAAAATCGAAGGTTTTTTTTTTTGTTCCCAAAATTGTCAAACGCCGAAACACAACCACAGAATTCCCTTGTGCAGCTCCCAAACACATGACGTCGGGATGACAAGCCCATTTATTACGGATAAACCAAAAGGATTATTTACAACTTCAATTGGATAGGCTATGGATATGGACTGAGTGAAGTTATGGCTTTCAGAATCAAACCACAACAAAACTCACGCTATTGTATTCACTTAGAGCTCATTAACTGCACATTTCATCGACCATTTTTCACTTAACCAAGGGGAATCATGTCAAGGGTACTTTTATTTATCGCCAGACCCGCGTTTGTGTCCGCTGAACTTCCAGAGAATGTTTGGGGAACAAGGCGGAGCCCATTCATCTGGCGAGTTTCAAGTTAACGGCAATCAGAAACTAAGTTACAGGCTACCCCAAAACGTCACGTTTATAACCCATTCGTTACATCCAACTCTATCTAAATGGCAATTTCACATGTTGCCATGCCACTGGCTTATTTTAAACCATGAGCCGCGTTACACTGGCTGTAATTCAGCTGACTGGGAATGATTCTCAAATCAATTCAGCCTGATTGGAGTGCGCAGCGCGTGCCTGCCTGAAACATTTGATTTGGACATGGGCCTATTTGCGGGGTAATGTGCATATTCTAAGATTCAATTAGATACAGGCGTATGAAACACAGTGTAATAAAGCCGTTGTGCTTATCAAATTATTCAATGCCCCCTGTCTGTCTGATATTGATCTCCGTGTGACTTGCTCATGTGGTGCTGCGCTAATATGTTTGACACGCCGCCTGTGCCTGTGTTACTTGACGACGGGGCTGGAGAAAGTTGGCCGTGTCTTACCTGGCTGTGCTGCACAGCTGCCTTTACTGGTACCTGCAGCATCACCTGAGTCTTTTCTGAAATATTTATAAAGAGATCCCCTCAGGCTTTCGGCTTCTTCCTCTCTTTTTCGCCTTTCTTTTTTTTTCAGGGCTCCTGACTTGTGCATGTTGAATCAACTCGCGCACTGACCACTAATGGAATGATGTCGTCTTTTTTCTTCTCCAAAGACCAAACCATTTTGGCATGGGGGTGATAGGGGGTTATTGGCCGTTTTTTCAAGGGCAATGAAGGCAACAATCTAGGAGTCATTAATTGAATGCAAATAAAGCACTTTTCTTCTCTAAATCAACACATTTTGAAGTATACATACAATAATTAATCCCAACTTCATGGGGGTCCTGTTATGGGCCCCCCCCATTCCAGGGCCAATCCAGGGCCCGGGACAACGTACCCGTTTGTCCCCCCCTGTCGGCGGGCCTGCTTGTGGTTACAGTTGTCGTTATCTTCCGGTTTAGCATGCTTCAGCTTGTTATCTGCTCCTTTAAGACCATCTCTGGTGATACTTAATTTGGCGTTCCTTAGGTCACAAATCATTTTTTTATTGGTGTTTGCTTGTTCTTCAATGTAGGGACTTATCAGGACACAAAGGATTTTGTGCGGTGGCGTGTTGCCCACAAGACGATGTTCAGTGGTGAGCAAACTACGAACCCAGTTGGCTATAAGTAAGTGCATATGTACGGAGGTTATTTGTAGCTATCGATAGTCTAGCAATATAAATATCAAATGTAAAACGTTTGTTAGCTGCTACATTTTCTTTGTAGACCGATGTATTATACTATTTAAACTGCTATGTGTTTATGTGCCTCTATTACTCGTTAACCAGAATGTTCCTAGAAGAGACAGGACTTGGGGTAGAGGTGGCTCGGTCGCGAACGAATCAGTTCGAATGAACGAATCTTTAAGACGAATGAAACGATAGTTATGTTATTGTAACTCTAGTTCTATGATTGTAGGCGTAGCCGTCTAGGCTTCGCCTTATGGGCTTGTCCCGTGCGCGCGCCCGCGCGCGCTGAAAATTCAAACTATGCACCTATCAGCGTGGGCACCGCCCACATTTCCCACGGTATCGTGTCTATATAACGCGGTGTATACCGTCGCTCATCCTCCACGCTTTTCTTTCAGCATTTGGAGGGTACAGCAGGTGGGAAACTAGACGGCTACGCCTACAATCATAGAACTAGAGTTATAATAACATAACTATCGTTCTATTTCATGTAGGCTACGCCGTCTAGGCTTCGCCTTATGGGCTAAGGTGAAGCTGCGAGCGGAGCCCGATCAATGTACTCCTGCTGGACCCCAGTCAAAACGACCTGAGTCACCAGAGCACATTAAGACTCAAAAAGCCAAGGAAGTGTAAAACACAACAGCTTTATAAAAACTAATTCCTCCTAGATCAAGCAAGGCAATGATCAAGGGAGAAAAAAGTGAGTCTGTAAAGACTCCGGCTCTATTCCGTGCTTCATGCAACCCATGAAAAGGAAAAGAAAACCAGAGCAACACGGTTTCCATTAGGTCCGCTACCACCGGGGGCGGAGCTACGGAATTCGGCTCTCCAATAATGGGACTCTCTCGGCCGTTTCTTATTTGAAGAAAACGGCGGGAGTGCCTCACTGGTAAACAAAACCACCAGACAATTGGCGAGCCAATAGAAAAACCCCCTAGCCTGTTTTTCATTTGAAAAAAGGTGGGAGAGTAAGAGACTGGTAATCAAGACCAACTCGCCAGCCGGCGAGAGGAAATCCAACCACGCCGCTTTAAAGAACATGTCTATATTCTTAAGCCGTAAAAGGGGTCCCGGACTCTAGCACAGAGTTGCCGAGTGAGCCCCTGGACATGTCTAACATGTAAAAACGGACAAAGGGGCCGGGGGAAGACCAAGACGCAGCCGCGCAGATGTCTTCCACCGAAACGCCCTTGAGTAGAGCCGTTGAAGCAGCCACGCTCCGTGTGGAGTGAGCTTTAACGCCCAACGGTGGCGCCAAGCCCTGTCGAGAGTAGGCTAGGCAAACACCCTCACATACCCAGCGAGAAAACCGCTGCTTAGAGAGAGCGCGGCCCCTGCTAGCGTCGCTATAACACACAAACAACTGCTGTGTGGAGCGGAACGCTGCCGAGCGATTCACGTACATAGCCAACGCCCGAACCGGGCACAGGAGATGCAACTCCGCCTCCGCCTCACTAGAATGAGGCGGGGGGTGAAAAGCCTTAAGCACAATATCCCTCGACCGAAAAGAACTATTGATGTTCTTCGGGAGGAACGCAGGATTAGGTCTGAGCAACGCGAAGGAGCTGTCCTCGTTTAGCAACAAGCAACTCGGGCTGACAGACAGAGCGGTTAGCTCACCGGCCCGCTTGGCAGAAACCAAGGCCAACAAGAGCGCCGTCTTAAATGACAGGGCATCCAAAGGGGCCTGGGAGAGAGGCTCGAAAGGATCCCTGGACAATCCGCGCAACACGGTGGGGAGATCCCAGCGTGGTGTAAGCACGCGTGAAAACAGGCCTAACCCGTCTAGCCCCACGCAAGAACCTCTTGACCAGTGGATGGCTGAAGATCGGTCCACCATCACAGCCTGCATGGCCAGCCGAAACGGCTGCCGCATAGACCTTGATAGTGGAGAAGGCCAAACCTTTTTCCAATAAGTTTTGCAGAAACGAAAGCACGCTTCCCACCTGGCATTGAGATGGGACAGCGTGGTTCGTCTCACACCAATTAGAGAAGGCGCACCACTTCGCCGCATAGAGGGAAGAAGTAGAAGGCGCACGAGCACTCTGAATAGTGTTGATAACCGTCTCAGGCAAACCTTTGCCCTGCAGGATTAACCTCTCAGGAGCCAAACCAACAGCCGTCCCGAGACATCGGGCGGGTGGTGCACCGTCCCGTGGGCCTGTGAAAGCGCATCCGGCCTGAATGGTACTGGCCAAGGCGCCGACCGCGAGAGCGCGGCCAGCTCTGGAAACCACAGAGCTGAACGGTTCTCCGGGGCCACCAATATCAGGGACAGTCTCTCCTGTCGGACCCGTTCCAGAAGAGGAAGGATCAGCTGGAGCGGGGGAAACGCATACAAGAGAGCCCGCGGCCAAGGTGTGTGTGCCAACGCATCTACCCCCAACGGGGGAAGATCCCGAGGGCTGAGGGAGAACCACCACCTGCAGTGCGTGTTCTCCCGGGACGCGAAGAGGTCCACCTGCGCTGTCCCGAACCTCTGCCAGATCAGTCTGACAATGTCGGGATGTAACCGCCACTCGTCTCGGCGGGGACCGCCTCGAGACATGAGGTCCGCCCCAAAGTTCTGGGCGCCCGCGATATGCAGGGCTCTCAGACTGCGGAGATACTGATGAGCCCAAAGCCAGAGCTCGACCGCCTTTCGGTGGAGAGCAGGGGAGCGGACTCCCCCCTGTCTGTTGATGTACGCCGCCGCCGACACGCTGTCTGTCCTGATCAGAACGTGGCGGCCGCGCACCAGGTGAAAGAAATGCAACAGCACTTTCCTCACAGCGTCGAGCTCCAACACATTTATGTGTGCTGTAGGGGGCGTGCGCCACTCGTCTCCGACCGAGTGAGAGAGGCACGTTCCTCCCCAACCCGTCAACGAGGCGTCCGTGAAGACCACTACGTAGGACGCCACCCTGCCCAGTGGAACACCCTTGAGAAGGGCGGAGGGTCCTTTCCAATATTCCAGGTCTGGCGACACCGAACGGGGGACGAGGAGCACCCTGAGCTTGTGTCGCCTGGGGTCCAACCGTTGGCGAGCAAACCACCGCTGGAGTCTGCGCATAAAAAGCAGACCCAGGGGGACCACGGGGTGGGCAGCTGCCATCAGCCCCAACAGGCGCATGGTGGACAGTGCGGTCACGTTTCTGCGAACGTGAAAACGGGAGAGCGCCGACAGGATGGCGTCTCGCCGAGGAGGCGAAAGCATCGCAGTCATGGTGGCTGAGTCTAGGCAAAGCCCCAAGTAGACTGTCTGCCGGCTGGGGAGCGGGGAGCTCTTCACCCAGTTGATGGCAAAACCCAGGAAGGAGAGATGGTTTATCACCAACATGGTGTCCCTTCTCGCGGTCTCTTCTGAGTTGCTCAGAATAAGCAGATCGTCTAGGTAGAAGAGAATCCTCTTTCCCTGACGTCTGAGCGGTTCCAACGCCGTCTCCACACACTTCGAGAAGGTGCGCGGAGCCAGGGAATAGCCGAACGGCAGGCACTGGTACTCGTACGCCATCCCCATAAAGGCAAAGCGGAGAAACTTCCTGTGCGCCTGCCGAACAGGGACGTGGAAGTAAGCATCCTTGAGATCCAGGGATGTGAACCAATCGCCCTCTCTCACACACCGGAACAATGCTCCGACCGTGAGCATTCTGAACTTCCTCGTGGCAACGAATCTGTTGAACACGCGAAGATCCAGAATAGGCCTCATTCCCCCTGACTTCTTGGAAACCAGGAAGTAGCGGGAATAAAAACCTAGGTGAGACTCGTGGGGGGGAACGACAGTGATGGCTCCCTTTACCAAGAGACGTGCCACCTCTGCTGCCAGAGCCGTGCTCGCAGCCGGGTCCCGTAGCGTGGTCTCCACCAACCCCATAAAGGGTGGGGGACGACGCTTGAACTGTATGGGATGGCCCCATCTCAACGTGGTGTCCAACCACGATGGCAGAACGCACCGCTCTTGCCAACACGCATAGCGGTTGGAGAGAGGGCGAGCCGACAGCTGAGGAAGACCGTCCAGGAATAACCCGTATTCCTCTGCCCCTACCGCCTCCACACTGCGTGTGAACCAAGGGGGGCTTCCCATGAAAGGGAGGAGGCTCAGCGAGCGTAGGAGACGTACCAGAACCAGCCGCTGTAAAAACAACGAGCTGTCTAGACATTGCACTCGTGACCGCTGAACAGGGAGCGAGCCGTCCGGCCGCCGCACCTATGCGAATGCGCTGTCCGCAGGCTGTAGCCACAGCGCGCGGACCTGTCTCCTCACCTTTAATGTGGGGAACCAGGGGATCGGTACAAGCGGCCGCATCCACGGGCTCGTGCAACGAGTCTCTGAACCGTCCACGAGGCTCCAAGGATCGCCGCTTCTTAGAAGCAGGTGAACCAGAGGCCATGTGAACACGCCGTCCGACCGCCACCCTACAGCCACCGGGCTGAGGGGGGGAAAGAGGCAACATGGAGGGACGCGCCACAAGCGTAGGACGCAGGTGGCCTAAGGAATATCGCTCTTTGGGTACCATGTACTGCCGTTCAGTCGAACGGTCTTTATTTTTTTCTTTATTGGGGAAGGAAAAAGTCGGAGCCAGCTTCCGGAACTTCCCGGTCCGTGGCGCTGCTCCACCCGTCCGCGGTGGCGGCGGCCGCGGCTGCGGCACCGGGGCTGGAGTCGGAGGCGGTCCCCCGGAACGCTGGGCCCGGCCTGGACCCCGCTTCCTCCCGGCCTGCTGGTGGGAGGAGCCCGTGAGAATCGCCCCGAACCGGGAACGATTCTCACGGACAGACTGCTGGTGCGCGAGAACCTCGGAAAACCGGGGTCCAAATAGGCCATCCGGCGCTAGTGGACCCTGGACCAGGCTGGCCCGCTCCCGTTCCGGCACCGCAGTGTGGGAGAGCCATATGATTCGCTGAATCATGGTTGCCCATGCCATATGCCGGCCGGCCGAAACGGCTATCGGCTGGCATAGCTGGAGGATGGCGCTGGAAAAGCGGGAAACCGCCAGCCATCTTGCGGCTTCCTCTGGGCCGTAGGCCTCCCGGTCAGCTGACAAGGAGACCATGGCGGAGGAGAGCATGGCGACGTTGTTGACCGCCGCCGCAGATTGAGAGGCACAAACGAACACCCTGTCCGTTAGGCCGACAATTTGTTTCTGGAGGCGGTCGGGGGGCAGCGGCTTTTCGTTAGGGCGCCATCCGGCGCCCGGACAGAGAAGCGCTGCCAGGGGAGGCTCCAGGCGAGGGATCCCCCTCGCCTGAGTTTCGGCCCACCCTTCCACGTTGGTGAAGACCGTGTAGGACTTCACCGGGGCCTTCAGTGTAGAAGGGTCCCCACCGGCAGCACTAAAAAAGTGCTGCACAGGCGGGAACAAGGGGCACTGGGTAACCCTTCGGGAAGACGATGGGGTGCGAAAGCACTCGCCCTGCATATCATCCGATATGCAGGGCGAGAGGCGGGGCCGGCATAGGAATCCCTTTGATGGCCGCCGCCTCAGCCATGATCTCCCCGAAGAGATCGGCCATCCGGCGCGGTCTCTCTCGTTCCACGGCGGTGACGGTTGAAAACCGGGAATGGGAAACACCGGACGCCGAGTCGTCGAAGACGTCGTCCATTGAGACAGCGTCGCCGTCGGTGACGCCATCGTGGTAGTCCGGACTGGCCCCGAACAGGTCAATGGCGTCAGCCAGGTCCACCGCCGGGGAGAAGTAGAGGTGCCTGGAGAGGATCCCTTCTTCAGACAGCTCCCGGCATGAGACACAGGTGACGGAAGGCGCCATAGCAGCCGCGGCGTGGTCGGCGCCGAGGCACCGAAAACACGCCACGTGCCCGTCACCCGGTGCCAGGGAGGCGGGACAGGAGGCGCAAAGGAGTCCTGCGAAGGACTTAGCCTCAGGAGCGCTCTTAGGTGGCCCTGAAAAGGGCCGTTTGTCCGAGGCCTCTCCCGGGCCGCTGCCACCGGCCTGGGAGATCCGTTGTTCCGTTGAAGACATCTTAGGTAGTTCTCTAATCTGCTGACAAGCACAAGTGCTGAAAGAAAAGGGAGGATGAGCGACGGTATACACCGCGTTATATAGACACGATACCGTGGGAAATGTGGGCGGTGCCCACGCTGATAGGTGCATAGTTTGAATTTTCAGCGCGCACGGGACAAGCCCATAAGGCGAAGCCTAGACGGCGTAGCCTACATGAAATAGAACAAACTGGTTCTTCTCTCTCGTTCGTTAGGTTTGCCTTGTTCAACTCGTTCTCAGACTCGACTCCTCCCAGACCCACTAGTTGCTGACTCGCTGACAATTCGTTCACTCATTGTGTGGGTGGTGAAGAGGTACAGACTGAGAGACGTCACGACTCACGAGAGCCAGCCAATCGTATGCTGCTCTAGGACTGAGTCTAGGACGCTCTCGTTCAATTTTAGCCAATGAGAGACAGAAATCAACCGATTCCTTGGGAAAAAAAAAACGAATGGGCTTAGTGAGCAAGCGTACGATAATACAATTGAATATCAGTGAAATGGTAAATGCATGTTGTCTATATATTTTCTGTGTCATACCAGATTAATAAATTATTCGAATGTCTCGTTAATCGGTCTCGTTCTTTCATGGTTCGTTCTGCCACACGCGACCCGTACACACATTCCAGGGCTTGTCGTATCCTTTTAATAACATGCTCTCTCTTACGTCCTGATATATAGTGGCATTGCGTTGTTGTTTTCAATCTAAAATAGCTGTAATGTTTTTTTCTTCGATGAGAGCAAGGAAAAGTTGTACCTTTCATTTATACCACAGATACTCTAGGGTCTATAGCAGTGGTTTTCAACCTTTTTTGAGCAAACGCCCCCCTGACCTTACCCTGATCCTCTGGCGCCCCCCCCCCAATAAGAAAAATACAAGTAAACGAACAACCCCACTCACACTCGTGTTGTATTGCTTAAAGTTGTCAGTGCATCGTTTTTCATTGATTTTGCGTTGGTCACTAATAGCAATGAATGCCCTCTGAGTCGGTTTTGGTGCAAAAAATATTAATGAATATTCATGACATGACAATGACAACTTCCAGGGAGAGAGAGAGAGAGTTGAGGAAGAAAAAGTTGGATTGAACATTCATTCAGTGCGGGCACTCCCGCGACTCCCGGCTGCCACGTCTCCCGTCGTGCCGCGGCAACATGCGGCCCGGGCACCTTGACCTTGAGCACCGCGACCACTCGCGACTCCCGAAATACCCCGTGAACGAATGAATGAATGGCCCGGGAACCATGGGCACCGCGGCACGGGCAATGCGAACTCCACGAAAATAGATCGCATGCAGAGGCCTAATAAGGCCTATATATTTTGTATTTGAAATGCAACGGCCTTTTCGTGGAGACTACGCTCAGAGCAGCTGGAACTGAACAAAAGAAAGGAGGAAAACGGGCTATGAAACTAAATTTGATTTTTTTTTCTTGCTATCGGCCATGTTTGATTGTGTTGTGTTGATTATTGAACTGTTAACCCGCGAGCTTGGGTTATGTTTATCAGCGTTACTATAAAGATCATGACGATACCGCGCTGTATTATCAATGTTCCACTGCGCATAGACAGGGTTAGAAACCAATAAATGGAAATAGGCTATTTATTTCAGGTAGCCTATTCTTTCACAAAAAATATAAATAAATAAAATCCCCCCCCAAAAATGGAATCACGTTCCCAGCGCCCCCCTAGGTTATGCGAACGTCCCCAGGGGGCGGTAGCGCCCCCGTTGAGAAACCATGGTCTATAGAATATAACCGCATTGTCTGATTACAGTTGAAATCATTTTTCACAACCTACCAGCTCTCGTTTCGAAGACTAGTCACCGCACCATTCGTTTCAATGGGAATCGCGACGGTCTAGTCTTTCAACATAAGGTGTACATATTTGTCATTTGAAATTCGTCCCAGCCTTTATACCAGTCGCGACGGTCTATACTTTCAACATTTATATATTTGTAAATGTCAATTCTTTATTTTGGTTCTCACTACACCAGTCCATAACACACTGTAGAATGTTGGTGTATTTTAGTGTCTCTCTATTGTTCACATTTCTAGTCTAGGAACAGGCCAGGGCCTCTCATACTGATACAAGGTGTTATCCCCAACATTCTGCCATTGTTATGTTTCAACAAGGTTGAACCTGGTCCTCCGGGACATGGCCAGGGCCAGATACCTTATCAAGGCTGAGAGTGCGTCTGTTCACGTGTTATTCCTGTATCCCCTTTTTGTATAATACTCGCCCCAACCCTTTGGTTCGAGGAGTAGAGGGTTTCGACAGCCGAGGAACAAGTCATCGACCACCGGGTCCACTATAGATTATTCAACCTAAGTCTGTATCTCGCTGTACATCCTGGAATAAACCATCTATTCAACCCTCTAATCCAACCTGTCAAGCTGCTTTGTTTTCGACTTCAAGAATTACTACTACGACTGAAAATACACAACGCAGAGTCTGTCCGAACAGTTTAGAAATAAGCTGAAATCTAACATTTGGTGCCGTGACACCGTCTTGAAGAGAGAGGAGTGAGAAGACGATTGCCTCTGAAGATTGCCCTGTGACCGAGAAGAGCGTGCGCCCTGCCTGGGAACGTCTGATCAACGCCTGCCCTGCTGAGGGACCCGCATCCACAACGCGGCTGAACCAGCGCATCTCTATGCACCACGTGGGAATCAGCGGTGACTGAATCTCATTCCACACTCTCGACCAAGAGAAAAGAACAAGAAAGTAATCTTAAAATAATCTACACACACATAACTGTGATTATTATTATTTGTTTTACTATTAGGCTGCACTACATTTGCTGAGTAATGAAGTTGTGTCATTAAGAGCTTGACGAAGTGAGGACCTGTATTAGTGATTAAGAGTTTGTGTAATAATCACTGAATATACGCCATATGAAACTATTGATTGTTTGTTGAATAAGGCCTTTGGTCTGGGATTGAGTCCTAGAATATTGTTTGTTGAATAAGGCCTTTGGTCTGGGTTTGAGTCCTAGAATATTGTTTGTTGAATAAGGCCTTTGGTCTGGGATTGAGTCCTAGAATATTGTTTGTTGAATAAGGCCTTTGGTCTGGGTTTGAGTCCTAGAATATTGTTTGTTGAATAAGGCCTTTGGTCTGGGTTTGAGTCCTAGAATATTGTTTGTTGAATAAGGCCTTTGAGCTGGGATTGAGTCCTAGAATATTGTAATAGCATGTCATTCAAGTGATTTGTTCATCTGTGCTAGTTTGTCAATGTTGATACGTGTCCTGAATATAACTTAAGACGTCTGGTTTGCTCAGGGCTTTTGTTTTACGACTTGTCGGACAAGGAGTGAAACCGTATTTGTATTGAATTCACTGGTGAGGTTACATGAATCGCTAGAGTTTTTGTTTGTGCTATGTTGTTTTGATCCCCGCCGAGGAATCACATACATTGTTTTTAATCGAAGAAGGGAAAAGTGTGCCATCATCTGTTGTTGGCATACCGAGCTCCGTGGGAGGCGTCTATTTGTTTCTTTCTAAGCAGCGATTGGTCGCTAGTTTTAGTTACTTTACAGATAGGAAAAGATAGGAAAAATGCCGAAAGGTAAAGGCAGGAAGAAGGAAGAGGAGGAGGAAAAAGATAGCAATCAAAGTCCCAATGCATCCGAACGAAAAGAACAAGATTCTTTTGAAGTGGAGGTTAGAGAGATTGATATTTATTCAATTAGTGAGACTCTGTCTAGATTCTTCAACGACAGACATGATTTGCAAGGAACCGAAAATAAACTTCGCATAACATATGAGATAACAATGGACCCCCAAACTAAACGCTGGCCAAAGGAATCGATCTGGATGGTTTTCAAAGACTGGGTCAAGAAGACTAGACGAAGTGAACCAGTTGGGTTGTTACTATTGTCTCAGTGTAAGCGCTACTTTATCAAGCATGTCAGCAACAAAATGAGAGATGAATTGGAAAGGACAACTGCTCACTATGAAGATGCTCAGGGAAAGACAAGAGAGCAAATCAAACTGCTGGCCGATGAAATTCGTTTGTTAAAGGATGAATTGACTCGGGAGAGAGACCTACACCAGACGCTAGTCAGAGAAGGACTGATAGCGGCCCGCCCCCTCGACTCAGGGCCCCCAAGGGGGGGTGACCAAGGCAACGGAGGGGGAGTTTTGGGAGTCTATGGTCGCATGTACCCCACACTGCCATCGTGTGGCCCAGATGGGGAATACATCTTCCCGATGCAGCCATCGTCGCCACCTGGTGGTTTACAGGAGTCAAGACACAGTGTTCTCTCAGCCGTCAACAGCTTTATAGGCGAGTACCCGGTCATCTGCAGTACCCCCCACGTGCCACGGAAGGGAAATCCATCTGCCCCACCTGACTATGCTCCCCCTGTACAACACACTCTGTGTGTTTCACAACAATTTCCCCAATTCTCCCCAATCACACCACATTCCTCCATCCCACAACAATTTCTGCATCCGAACCCCCCAATACAACAATTCTCCCAGGTGAGGCCTGGAACAGTGACTAAGAATGAATCACGCATTGGAGGATTTGATGACAACAAACAACCACACTGCAGTGTGATGGGAGGCGCAGCAACACCACACATGATGACCAAAGATGAGAAAGACGAAATAGTTAACCTCAGGCCCTTGAAGAAGATAGAAAGCGCAGAGGGACGCACAATCCTCTATGAACCCTCCAGCCCGAATGACATCGAAAGATGGAGTACGGAAATCGACCACCCGAGGAGAGCAGGCCTACAGCCATGGATGAAACTGAAACAACTGATGCTTCTGTACGAACTCCACCCCTACGATGGGCTTGCCATATTGTTCAAACACCTGAGCAGCACTGAGCGCACCCAGATTCGATACGAGGTGGAAGATGCCCTTGGAGAAGACGGAATGAGACCAGAGAAGGGATGGGAGGCCATAAAGGCGAGGATCCAAAAGCACTCCAAGGCACAAGTCAATGGGACAACAATCACTCGTTGTATGCAGAAGGAAGACGAGGGTCTGGACCAGTTCAACGAGCGCTTCTTCGAATGTTATTTGCTGTACTCAGGCCAAACTGAATATGATATGGACAACATCGACCAGTCACAGGACTTGCCTTTGAAGACCATGTATATCCAGCAGGTACTGCCGGAGATCCGAAGGGGAGTGAAGACAAGGCTTCCCGGCTGGGACAACCAAAGCAGCACAATGGGAGCGATCAAGGAGTTCGGAGAAAAGGTGGATCGAGATGAAGAAGTCAGGATTCGATTCCTGGCTGACGAGAAGAAGGAAATGGCCAGGGAACGAGAAAGATTCCCCCAGTCCAACAGGGACAGAGGACGATTCCCCCAGTCCAAAAGGGACAGAGGACGATTCCCCCAGTCAGACAGACAGAAAGAACCTCGACCATGCCACAACTGTGGACAAATTGGACACTGGATGAGA
This sequence comes from Gadus morhua, assembly GCF_902167405.1. Taxonomy (NCBI): domain Eukaryota; kingdom Metazoa; phylum Chordata; class Actinopteri; order Gadiformes; family Gadidae; genus Gadus; species Gadus morhua. The sequence continues at coordinate 27,563,639 of NC_044062.1, forward strand.
GAATGTAAAGCCCCTCGAAAGATGTACCGTGACTGCTCCAACTAGAGAGTAAGGGAAGAAAACCGCTCAGACAAAATGAGGGAACGATTGAAGAAGTTACAGGCGAAGAGTGTTGAAGAACTCAGCCGCATATGCGATTCAGTGTCGGAAACCAACAATAACACCGACTTGGAATGACACTTGTTAGATTTGGCACGCAAACTAACTGATACGGGGTGAAGAGTAGGGAGTGTTTGAGTGTTTGTTATTTTCATTCCTTTATTTTCACAAGAGGTTAGTCTTCGAAAGATGCTAGGACTTTTGTCACTGCCTATCTAAGTTCATGTTGGTTCCTTCTTGACACAACTGCTCAGCTTTAGAACATTTTGGTTGTTTTGTTTTATTTTTGAACAAAGGTTCAATCATTCATTCATTCACACAAGGATTATTGAGAACTATGATGACTGATTACTGATTACTGATATAACCATTTTTGAATCAAGCGATTTATTTTTGTATGATCATTTTCAATTGTTTATCGAATCATTAAGACAATTACAAACATAGTTGATCATCATTAATGTTGGAGGCTGTGACAATGCCTCCCCCATGACTGATACTGCACTTTTTCTTTGTTTCATGTTTCATCGTACCTGGGAGATCCAGGAGACACGGACACTTGTTGAGTCCTTGGGAGGAGTCCTTGAACTGAACTGTGTCTGTGTTTGTCCTGACGCCCTACTATGAACTTTCATCCTCATCCCCCATCACACCTGCGGTGGCCATCAACTGGAAAATAACTCTGTTGCAACTGCTACTCAAAACCAACTGAGTCATGCAGTATTGTCTGTGATGTTGTTGTGCCAAGCAGAGGGAGGTGTCTCGACAGTTGACTTTCTTGATTCTTTAAAAATGTTTTAATCATGAGTAACCTAATGAGTTTGTTATTTTCTTTATTATAGTGGCCTACACCTGGTTTACTTGTGTATGATTTGAATTTACTTGTCCTATTGCCTTTTATGCTTTCTTTCATTGATTTAGTTAATTATTAATGGGTCACCAGAAAATACACTGAATTCTCTTTTTGTGGGTGATCTTTAAACTATGTTTAGTATGATCAAGAGGGAGGAATGTAGAATGTTGGTGTATTTTAGTGTCTCTCTGTTGTTCACATTTCTAGTCTAGGAACAGGCCAGGGCCTCTCATACTGATACAAGGTGTTATCCTTAACATTCTGCCATTGTTATGTCTCAACAAGGTTGAACCGACCTGGTCCTCCGGGACATAGCCAGGGCCAAATACCTTATCAAGGCTGAGAGTGCGTCTGTTCACGTGTTATTCATGTATCCCCTTTTTGTATAATACTCGCCCCAACCCTTTGGTTCGAGGAGTAGAGGGTTTCGACAGCCAAGGAACAAGTCATCGACCACCGGGTCCACTATAGATTATTCAACCTAAGTCTGTATCTCGCTGTACATCCTGGAATAAACCATCTATTCAACCCTCTAATCCAACCTGTCAAGCTGCTTTGATTTCGACTTCAAGAATTACTACTACGACTGAAAATACACAACGCAGAGTCTGTCCGAACAGTTTAGAAATAAGCTGAAATCTAACAGAGCAGATCGGACAAGCGCTGTTTCAACCCTCTGCGCATCTACTCGGCGCAGACGTGATCCCCTGTACAAAGTATCGCGACATGCTAATTTAGCCGCTACCAAAACAACTAGCTCGTCACCGCTGATTTCATTTGAACAATTAAAAATACGAACTTCATAGTAAATAAACCCACGTTTCCACTGCTCGATGCTGTGCTCATTCGTGTCGAATGAGCAAATCAAACAGGATTTTTTTGCAATCCTTCTGATTGAATATATGTACATTTATGACAAAATCGTGAGGACTAGGCTTGTGACACACACACACACAAATGTGGCGCTCGCGCGGTAATAGCTCATTGGCGCCACCTAGTGATCATTATGTGCAAATGCACAGCCTCTCATTAAAATGACTTAGGGGTCATTTGACCCCTCTTGCGGCGCTAGGAGTAAGTAAAATTGGCCCGGTGTTTCTAGTGTTAAACATGAACGGTTGAGTACTCCAGCTCTAACCATATCATACCACCATCAAGGAGTTTAACACTATTAATTTAATTTAAGAAATAGAATAATAATAAAAAAGAAACGCATTTTTTAAACTGGGGAGTCGGGACCCATTGAATTTCTCAGGGACCCACCCAACTCGCCACCTGTGGGTCCCGGGGACTCACTACATTGAAAACCTATCAACATCACTGAAATGAGATATTTCACAACATGTAAGGTAGGAGCAACAAAGGCCAGTGCATTCAACTCACCCTCCTTGGCTATAGATCTTAGCTCTCCGAGCTTGGCAAAACTCTCTCGGAATGCCGACTCGCCTTTGGAAGCCTCGCCCCTGAGTGAAACAAAGTGGAGTACAACATTAGCCTAAGCTATCGAGTATGGAAGCACAGCACTACTCACGTTGTTTAACCTAAGCATTGAAGTTTGCAAACACAGCCCTATTTATGTTGTTTAACCATATTTAGTGCTTACTTACCATTTTTACGTAAGGTGGACCTCATCTACGACGATACCAATGAGGTTGTCCTGGTATATGGTTGAGGCTAGCATTCGTCGCCATTTGTTGTTCAGCAGCCAGGACTCGGGGCTGCTGAACACCAGACTCAAGCTTCCATCCAAAATGTCATGGTCATCATGCACGCCGAGCTGCCCAGCACGAACTCCCAACTGTTCTGCCTCCTTCACTTGGTCCTCCATTAGTGCAACGAGAGGGGAGACTACAACAACTATCGGCTTAGCATCGCCAGCATTCGCCTTACCCAACTCCTTCACCACTAACGGAGCCAGCTGGAAAATTTAACTTTTCCCGAACCCCGTGGGGAGAAGCGCCACAACATCATGTCCACCAACAAAACTCAGCAAAGCTTGTTCTTGCTCCGGCTTTAACTTCTCAATATTCGGCAGCATTGCCACAACAGACCGAATAGCTTCGCTCGCATCGTTCTCCATTGTCTTCTGACTACCGATCTACAACAACAACTCAAACTGGCGCACGACTTTATCGTCATTGTTCTCAGACACGTCCTCTGTTCGCTGTTTGGGGGCCGCTGTGGCGGCACCAGAAAACCAAATTACATACAGCAGGTCCAGACCTAGTACTGAAGGGAAATTCAAATTGAGCGGAAGTACTTAGGCGGGCGGAGCCAGGCTAACGTCCCAGTGGTGGAGGTATCATATATATGAAAGAGGGCATTCAATTATACTACAATGATCAATTAGGAGGCCGAAGCCCTAAAGGAAATGATGCAATAGGTGACTGAGTCGAGAAAATGTAAGTAAGCTGTATCTAGGGGTCTCTTATACATCAAAGGGGTCTCAAAGGACGCATACGCTTCAACCTGTGGCTCCAGCCCTACAGGAAATGACTCAGCAAGTGCTCCATCTCGTCTGGGGTCAAGTCTGGGACAAAAGGTCAAAAGGAGCCGGCACCACGCCGCTTATGAGACAACAAAAGTTAATGTGTATTTCTCTCATAACTTTTTGTCATTATTAAAGAGAGGCCTGATTCTCAGATATGCATGTTGGATGGCTAGGGTGTAGGTCTGGGAAGAACTTCAGGCCAAAATCTTGCAAGCGAGCCGCTGGGTGAGGTGCAACGAGATGGAGCACTTGCCGAGTCATTTCCTGTAGGGCTGGAGCCACAGGTTGAAGCGTATGCGTCCTTTGAGACCCCCTTTGATATATAAGAGACCCCAAGATACAGCTTGCTTAAATTTTCTCGACTCAGTCACCTATTGCATCACTTCTTTTAGGGGCTTCGGCCTCCTAATTGATCATTGTAGTATAATTGAATGCCCTCTTTCATATATATGATACCTCCACCACTGGGACGTGGCAACAATTCTCCAAATCCATATGGGGAGGGGGGGGGGGGAATGCTTGTGGACAGTAGGGTTGTACACTAGACATAAATAGGAAGCAAACTCAGGAGAAGGAATGACCTCTCACAAATATTTATTTGACAAATTGTTTCAAATAACCCTGCCTCGTTAAATCAATGAGCTTGGTGTTTTGCTTTCAAAAATAGGTTATAGAAGAAGTCTAAACTGCAGAAATTAAAAACATCCAAGCTGCCTTTAAGGATACCTTGGAATATCCGTCTATTTTTTAACCATCGGACCCTAGTTTACGACAAAAACAACACAATTGACGGCAGCTCCTTTGCCGCGTGGTTTTTAGAGCCATGTAAGGATTAGAGGGGGGCGGTCGATAGCAACCACCATAGCAACCATGACGGTCAAGTGACTGGATGCAGCCCCGTTGAAAAAAATAGAATACCAACCTACACACTCAAGAGATTAATGATATTTAAATTATTATGACCATGAAGTCTTTATTTGCATGGGTTTACATTTTGTTCTGTGTAGCATGGAAAAATCGGAGAAACACTCCCATTCAGAATGCCTTGTTTTACATTTCGTTCTTTGGAGCACGGTTATTTTTATTTATTTATTTATTTTCAGTTTTTGAGGAGGTGCTTCTAAGATGCAAATGTTTCTGCAATAATCCAAAATCCAATGGAAAACCCGTTGGCTTTTTGTCGAGGGAATCCAGGGCGACGCTCACTTCCGGGTTGGCCAACATACGTCATCCCTCCACCACTCTACTGTAAAAACACATGTTCAAGTTGAATGAGAATAATAATAATTCCGCCGTAGTATTTATTTAAGGGGGGGGGGGGGGGGGGGGGGCATACAAGTCTTTTGGCCATTCGTAGTGTTGATCAGCAGCGAAATAATTTGTCCGCAAAGACGGTGACGTCGCTTATCAACGGAAGACGCTGGGGTAGACAAGTAACCGAACTACTACCCATGCAAGTGAACGGAGCGTTCCACGGCATTGAGAAGACCCGTGTAATAAAGGCCTGTAATATTTCTGTTTATGGCATAGATTTCTCCTCAGATTAGGCCAATAAACCAATTATAAAATAAAAGTAAAAACTCTTGATCAAAGGCCCGGCCCGAGTATAGTGGTGGGAAATATCGGCCCGACCCGGCCCGCGTCGGGTTGGGCTCGGGCAGAGAATCTAAACACTGACTGGAACTACTTAGCAGGTGTCTGTAGGCCTATATCAGGAGTTAATGCACGCCATGCAGCCAACCAGAATACGAGTATTCCCCCAGACCGTGGTCTAAACATTATTCACAAGTTAAAATCAACCCCTACACATCAATATTAATGATAACCCATTGAATACGGTATGATTTCTAGATGTCATGGCAACGTCCACTTGCGACACTAGACTTGCGAGGCATTGACGCAGACTTTCATTCACGTAGGCAAAAAACAAGAGAATAGATGGCTAGATAAAATAAACATCAAGACATACAATTCTAAAAAGAACAGATGAAGCAGCTACCCTTTTTTCCTTCGCGGTTTGCCTACAGAGCAGCGCACCTGCATTTATTATATCCGTGTATTGTCACAATTTCGCAGAATCAAAGGTGAAAGTAGAAACGGGTGGCCAAAAGCTGTCATATTGTTAGTTATCACAGACAATTTTAAGTAGAAACGTGTGGCCAAAAGCTGTCTTTGTTAGTTATCACAGACAATTTTCAACAATGAATGATCTGTACGAAGCTCCTTAAGGGACATTAGGGAGAACGCTCCCGGACAGAACCTTAGTTTGGAAGTCGTGCTTAGTGACACGACAAATACTTCCAACTGAAATACAAAATGTAGAAAATACGTGTCCCTGATCACGTTTCAATAGATTAAATAACGTGACAGTGTCAAGTATTTTCGTGAGACCAGGTTCGAGCGTGTGCATGGGTTGAATTGCGTGTGTCTCACGCCGAATGCGTGAGACTTAAGAGCCCTGTACTTACATGATACAAACCAGCACCGCAAACGTTCTCTCCTGCTTGAGATGACGTCTTTCTTTATAGGTTCATGGGTCTGATGCGCCGATTTCCCATGCTGATATTTCCGGAGATGCTTGGGCATTTTCGACAATTTGGCTAAAGATTGTCTCATCACACGCTAAATAATATAATTATAGCCTAATTATATATATAGCCTACATGTATATATAGGCAATATATATAATTAGGCAATATATATATAGCATTTGTGGTTTTGGCATAAACATAACTAGGGTGCACTGTACTATATACTGGTTGGAAGGACCAAGTAGAAGAGCTCCATGCAGAGGGCCGAAATGCTTTTAAAGAATGGGCTGAGTCTGGCAAAAGCAGGCATGGCACTTTATTTGAAAATAAAAAATGTACTAATGCTAGATTTAAAAATGAACTTCGCTACATCAAAAGTAATGAAAACATGATGAGGTCAGATTCACTGGCAAGGAAGCTGCAAAAAAATAATTTTAATGATTTCTAGAAAGAAAGAAAAACTTTTAATAATTGCAAAAAATCTCTTCCATCTAATATAGATGGTGTGAGTGGTCCTGATGAAATTTCACAGTTATGGCGGAAACAATACTATGAACTGTTAAACTGTGTGTGGCAGTTTGAGCTATACCTCTGGCCGGTCTCGGGGCATGATTGGGCGAGCCATAGCCATCCTGATTAGGGGGGCGGACTTTATTTTAATATAAGGTCGGTGGACGTCATCGGGAGGGATATGTCCTACCTGTTGTTTTGCTTCCGGGGCGTCCATTACTCGGTGGCGTAGGCTGGAAGTTGGTTGCTTGCAAATTAGGTGCTGGTTTGGGATCACCTGGAGGTAGGCTGCTATTAATTTATTATTCTCGTCAGTCAACGTATGTAAACTAAAAGCTATCTCTTCTCCGGTTGTGCTGTTAGCCGTAGATGAGCTGCGAGTACGCTCTCTAGGACCGGCTGTTCCAAACTGAGGCATGCCTTGAAGTGGATCGTGGCCAATTACCCCGACGTCACCGAAGGGCTGCTGTTCTGTTGCGCCACAAATTAACTCTCACATGCATGACGACCTGCATGCGCACTTCATTGTTTTCTTTGTTTTATGTGTATTCAGCTACGCAGTGGTGTGCTGCCCGTCTGCCCTGCCTGCCCTGCATGGCATGCTGCTTACTGTTTATGCTAATGTGGTTATGCAGTGTTGTGCGTCTCTTGGCTCTGCTTGACCTGCATGCGCATTCTATTGTTCTCTTTGCTTTATAGGCTAACCCTGCGTTCACACCAAAAGATGCAAAAAGTTGACGCGCGTCGTGATCCCATTAAAAGTTAATGTAGAGACGCGTTGCTGCTTTGCTGCCGCAGCATTTGCTGCCGAGAAAACGGGCAGCAAAACTTGATTTGCGGCGCGTCAAAATCTGATTTGCGGCGCGGCATGCCCGTGCCCGCTGCCGGGCACGGGCGAAGGGCGCGTTCACGTATTTTGCGGCGCGTCAAATGCTGCTCGAGTTGAAATATTTCAACTTTTGACGCGCGTCAAAAGTTTGACGCGCCGCAAAACTTGATTTGACGCGCTGCAAAACTCAGGCGTCAACGCGTTCGGGCAGCAAATGCATCTTTTGGTGTGAACGCAGGGTAACGCCTCGTTTCCACACACGTATGTTTTTCGTATCCGTGCTTCCGTAAATTTACGGAAGGAGTCGCTAGTGTTTTACGTACGGGCATGAATTTATTTACGGACAAAAGATGTTAGGAGGAAACCGATGGATTGCTTACTCCGGGTAGGAAATGAGTCCTTAGCCCAAGTGAAGGAGTTCAAGTACCTCGGGGTCTTGTTCGCGAGTGAGGGTACTATGGAGCGTGAGATTGGCCGGAGAATCGGAGCAGCGGGGGCGGTATTGCGTTCGCTTTACCGCACCGTTGTAACGAAAAGAGCTGAGCCGCAAGGCAAAGCTCTCGATCTACCGGTCGATCTTCGTTCCTATCCTCACCTATGGTCATGAGGGCTGGGTGATGACCGAAAGGACGAGATCGCGGGTACAAGCGGACGAGATGAGTTTTCTGCTCCTTTACTTAGAAAGGAGTCAGCTTAGGTGGTTCGGGCATCTGGTAAGGATGCCCACTGGGCGCCTTCCTTGGGAGGTGTTTCAGGCACGTCCAGTGGGGAGGAGACCTCGGGGAAGACCCAGGACTAGGTGGAGAGATTATATCTCAACACTGGCCTGGGAACGCCTCGGGATCCCCCCGTCAGAGTTGGTCAATGTGGCCCGGGAAAGGGAAGTCTGGTGCCCCCTGCTTGAGCTGCTCCCCCCGCGACCCGACCCCGGATAAGCGGACGAAAATGTAGACAAAAGATGTGGGAGCGTATGATAATGGCCGTTTTTAGGAGACCAGTACTTTGGAACATGAGGATCGACATATACAGAGATAAAAACAAAACCAACCAGGCTTGGAAAGAGATCGGTGAGGAGTTTGGCCTGCCAGGTACTTACAAGTTTTGTGAAAAACATAAAAACGTTCATACTGTATCTCCGTAAAACGACGGCGAAAGTTATTTTTTGAACGTATATTACGGAGGGGAGGAGTCTCGGTGGAAAAACGGACATTACGGAGAATCACATAGGAATGAATGGACTTTCGGTCGGAGACGGTTGGATCGCATGCGAGAATGTACGTATGTGGAAACGAGGCGTAAGGCTACGCAGTGGTGTGCTGCCCATCTTCTCTGCTTGACCTGCATGCACGGTTTATCGTTTTCTTTTTATCATAGGCTAAGGTTATTCGTCCAGTCTGCTAAATTTATTGTGTACTATCTTGTGTGTCCTAGGTGGTAACCAGACATGTAATTAGTATCCAGTAATTCTAATAAATTATATTCATTTGAATTCAAGTCTCTGGCCCAGATTGTACGAACTTGTATTGCCTAAAGCTTTTGTAGCGTCTCGGGGGTGGCTATAGCACATGTTAGCTAGCACAGTTCTGGTCCTGGGGTATCCCCTCCCCTAGGTGGCGTTGTCGACATTCAACAAATTCTTGCCACGGTCACTTGTGTAACCCTGCGTTCACACCAAAAGATGCAAAAAGTTGACGCGCGTCGTGATCCCATTCAAAGTGAATGTAGAGACGCGTTGCTGCTTTGCTGCCGCAGCATTTGCTGCCGAGAAAACGGGCAGCAAAACTTGATTTGCGTCAAAATCTGATTTGTGGCGCGGCATGCCCGTGCCCGCTGCCGGGCACAGGCGAAGGGCGCGTTCACGTATTTTGCGGCGCGTCAAATGCTGCTCGAGTTGAAATATTTCAACCTTTGACGCGCCGCAAAACTTTGACGCGCCGCAAAACTTTGACGTGCCGCAAAACTTGATTTGACGCGCCGCAAAACTCAGGCGTCAACGCGTTCGGGCAGCAAATGCATCTTTTGGTGTGAACGCAGGGTAAAAGGTAATATGTTTGTAGTGGATAGTGTAGATTTTAATGATGATGTTATTGTCACTGCTGCTGAAGTCCATGAAGCTATATTGAAGTTAAGAGATAACAAGGCCTGTGGTCAGGATGATATTACAGCTGAACATGTTAAATTTGCCAGTAAGAAACTATACCCTCGGGTGGCTCTATGTTACACAGGCCTTTGTTCATGGAGTGTTACCAGATTCTGTGCTCTCAGTTGTGCTAGTACCAGTGATAAAAGATAAAGTGGGGAAGCTAAACAGCTCTGATAATTACAGGCCAATAGCTCTGGCCAGTGTCATGTCCAAAGTAATGGAGACAGTTCTACTGAGTAGACTTGAGAGGTATGTCCTGTCTACTGACCACCAATTTGGTTTTAAAAGAAAGCATGGTACTGATTTATGTATTTTTGCACTAAAGGAAATTTTAGATAAATATAATAGGCAAAATTCCACAATGTTCATTTGTTTTATTGATGCTTCTAAAGCATTTGATCGTGTTAATCATGGGAAATTGTTTTTAAAATTGTCTAAAAGTGGGGTCCCTGGTTTTTTAATTAGAGTCTTGTCTATTGGTACTCGCATTAGGCAATGAGGGTGAGATGGGGGAGTGTAACATCTGATCCCTTCCATGTTACCAATGGTGTTCGCCAGGGCGGAATTTTGTCTCCTTTTCTTTTTAATATGTATATGAATGACTTGTCTTTGATTTTAAATGCATCTGGTACAGGCTGTAGGATTGGGGACTCACTCATTAACCACCTTATGTACGCAGATGATCTGGTCATCTTTAGTCCATATAGTGCTGGTCTACAACAGCTTCTGAGAGTATGCACACAGTATGGTGATGATTTTGACATAAAATACAACGCAAAAAAGAGTAAGATCATGATTGTCAGAAGCAGAGGAGACAGACAGTCAACCTTCCCTGACTTCTATCTGTCTGGCTCTGCACTCAGTGTGTGCAGTGAAATTACATACTTGGGCCATATTATGTCAAATGACCTGTCTGATGACCAGGATATCTGTAGGCAGCGTCGGAAGCTGTATGCACAAGCAAACATGCTCTGCCGTAGGTTTAGTATGTGCTCTGTACCTGTTAAAATCTCACTCTTTCGAGCGTATTGTACGCCGCTGTATACTGCCCACCTGTGGTGTCGTTATAAACAAGGCAGCATTAGAAAGCTTACAGTGGCCTATAATGATAGCATGAGGCTACTCCTGAGAGCTCCAAGAAGCTCCAGCGCAAGCCAAATGTTTGTAAGTGTTGGGGTCCCTACCTGCTCTGCTGTGTTACGTGGCCTGATGGATGGATTTATGTGTAGGGCATCTGAGTCCGAAAATAACTTAATTGCAGTTTTGGCCAACCCTCTATGCAGTTCGGTTAGGTTTTCTTCCAGACTGTGGAACAATTGGCGATCATGTCTGTATGCTCGGCACTTAATATTGTGAATTTGTGTATTTTTTTTACTCTGTGTTTGGTTATTTGGTTATTTTGTTTGTGTTGATATGGATCCTCCTGGGTCTGAAATAAAGAATTATTATTATCTGCGCACACCCTTTCTGAAGCCTCTCTCGCTCTCTCTCTGTCCCTCCCTCTCTCTCTCTCTCTCTCGTAGCGTTTTGTGGAGCACGTTAATTGCCTGAGAACACTCCCATTCAGAATGCATTGGTTTACATTTCGTTCTGTGAGGCACGAAAAAAGTCGGACTATCGTGCTCTGGAACACGCTTCAATAGATTAACGTTCGTGCGCATGAGCACGAAATCGCGTGATACCGGGTTGCAACGGGAGTCACAGAAGAGGAATAAGAATGATGCACTCATAAAGCAGTGGATGGAGTTGATTTTCTCACTGAGGCGCAAGGAGATTGTGGAGCTACAGCCTATGGTCTCAGAAGTGCAAGGGAGATGGCCTGTTTTGTTTTGCGAGGTAGAGGTGAGCAGCGGATGAAATGTTATCCGAATGGAGTTTGTACAAAATATGAAAATTTGGGGGTTTAATTCCTCTAAAAATAATCAAAATGTTGAAATTTAAATGACTGTCCTTCCTTTATTAAACAGATCAAGGAAGAATTATATCGGATCACCAACAAGAAGCTACTAGACCAGTGGTTCCCAAACTGTGGTACGCGTACCCCCAGGGGTACGCCACGTGACACAGGGGGTACGCGAAAAAATGCAAAATAAAAAACATCGTTTGTAAAGAGCGTCATTACATGTTTAAACCGGCGGATTAATAAGCGCCTGTTCAGTCACTGTCATGCATAGACATGTATAGGCTACCCTCTGGTGGTCAGTGAATTAATTGCACTGCCGAAACAAACACGTTGCCCGCCGCCCGGCTAACCGCCGTAAATGGATAAATGGCTAAAAAGGATAAATTGCCCTTCCAGAGGGACATCCACTGCTGCCACCAGTCAGCTAACAGTCGAAGGTGCACTTTCCAGCGACAACAACCCACATTATTCGTCACCTTCAACGTCGTCTACCTTTGACCGGGATGCTAGCGATGCACCTGTGGCTGGTCACGCTGAGAGCATAGCCACGGACAGTGGTGAGGAGTCCGATGCAGAGCCTCCTGATGCGGGAAAGCATGCAGCGACGGGCAAAGGAACAACCTCGTCAAAAAGGCGAAAATATGATGAAAACTATATTGCTTTGGGGTTCACTAAGATTAATACTGGTGGATTTACTCGGCCACAGTGTGTTATATGTGCAAAAGTACTGTCTCACAACTCAATGAAACCGTCACTGTTGCGCAGACATTTAGAAACAAAACATGCTAATTTGAGAAATAAGCCACGGGAGTTTTTTGAGCGAGAATTGAGAGGACTTTCTACCAGTAAGACTTGCATACGGGAGACAGATACCGTTAATAGGAGCGGGCTACAAGCATCTTACATGGTGAGTTACAGAGTGGCTAAAACTGGCAAACCACACACTATTGTCGAGGACTTAATTGTCCCTGCTGCCATGGATAGGGTCGGGACGATGCTGGGGGAAAAAGCCAAAAAAACTATACAGACCATGCCTTCATCCAATAACACTGTTTCTCGGAGAATCAGTGACATGGCCGAGGACGTGTTAAAACAACTACTACGTCGTGTACGAGCCAGTGAATTTTACGCGCTACAGCTGGATGAGTCGACAGATGTAGCCGGCCTGGCACATGTCCTGGTATATGTGCGATACATTCATGAAGGGACAATTAAGGAGGACATGCTTTTCTGCAAATCTCTGGAAAAAAGGGCAACTGGAGAGGACATTTTCAAAATGCTGGACACCTTTGTGACATCAAACGGACTTATGTGGACACAATGTGTTGGTATCTGTACCGATGGCGCACGGGCCATGTCCGGGAGACAAAGCGGAGTAGTAACGCGCGTGCAAGCGGTTGCTCCTGATGCCACTTGGATTCACTGCAGCATCCACCGAGAGGCTCTTGCTGTCAAGGGAATGTCTGCCAGTCTGAAAAATGTTTTGGACACAACAGTGAAAATGGTGAACTTTGTGAAGGCCAGGCCCCTGAACTCTCGCATTTTTTCTGCATTATGCAGTGAAATGGGCAGCGATCATGAGACGTTGCTACTTCATACAGAGGTGCGCTGGTTATCAAGAGGCAAAGTATTAACACGTTTCTTTGAACTCAAAGATGAACTTAAGATTTTCTTCAGTGATCACGACTTTCATTTGTCTGAGCATCTGCACGATGAAAAGTTTCTTACACGCCTGGGTTATCTGTCCGATATTTTTTCTCGTCTGAACGAACTTAATCTTGGATTACAAGGGGTTTCAGCAACCATATTCAACGTGCGAGATAAAATTGAAGCCATGATAAAAAAGTTGAACCTCTGGTTAAACTGCACGGAGAACAACAACACAGAGGTCTTTCCCACGTTGCATGAATTTTTATGTGCAAATGAACTCTGCCTGACAGACAGCATGAAACACGAGATAACCGCGCACCTCCGTGAGCTGGCTGCACAGCTGCGCAGGTATTTCCCCGAATCTGACAGCTCAGACAGTTGGATACGTCATCCGTTTACAGATGTGCCTGCTTTCTTATCAACATCTGAACAGGAAAGTCTCATTGAGATCACAACAGATGGTTCCCTGAAAATGGAATTTAATCAGAAGCCACTGTCGGATTTCTGGATCGGACTGTGCACAGAATACCCCGTGCTGGCCAAACGCGCTGTTAAGACTTTGATGCCCTTTGCCACCACGTACATGTGTGAGAGTGGATTCTCAGCTCTGACAGGTATGAAAACAAAATACAGAGCAAGACTTTGTGTGGAGAACAATTTAAGACTCAGACTTTCTCAAATTCAGCCAGATATTGCAGACCTATGCGCATCCTCTCATGCACACCCTTCTCATTAAAGCTGCGGTGAGTTTGTAATTTAGTTTCAAGCGGTTGATAATTGAATATGTTCTAGAAATGTAGAAATGTTTGGTAGATTACTTTTTTCAAAAGTGAACTGGTGTTGCACACTAAAAATGCTGGTAAGAATTGATCCATTTGGTGAAAAATAAAATAATATAGAAATGTATAGAAATGTGTGTGTGTGTGTGTGTGTGTGTGTGCGTGCGTGCGTGCGTGCGTGCGTGCGTGCGTGCGTGCGTGCGTGCGTGCGTGCGTGCGTGCGTGCGTGCGTGCGTGCGTGCGTGCGTGCGTGCGTGCGTGCGTGCGTGCGTGCGTGCGTGCGTGCGTGCGTGCGTGCGTGCGTGCGTGCGTGCGTGCGCGCGCGTGGTGATGGTGGTGGGGGGACTTACAGACAGGTTTTTTGTGTGTGCGGTAGTAGGGGGTACATGGCTGGAGGTCAGATGTCTAAAGGGGTACGTGGCTGTGAAAAGTTTGGGAAACACTGTACTAGACGACTTTAGAGGAGCCATTAACGAGCACACTCCAGGACTTCTCTGACTCTATCGGGCCAAGGGGGCAGCTTCTCTGCCTGAGATGGATGACATTCTTGAAAGACTGAATGAACAGGTATATTTTAGGTAAGCTCAGTAATAAGTTGCATTTTGTGCAAAGTAACCGATCGGGTAATTAACTTGTTACAACACCAGTATTAGTGTTTGCACCGACCAGAAAGTAAATAAAGATAAGGCTAAATTGCATATTAAAAAAAAAGGTGACAGTTCAGAAGAGAGCTTACTTTGATCTTCAAGTTAGATCTTTAGAGCCTCCATTACTTTCTAAACAAAACAAATGCTTAGAAGGTTGGGATATTATATTTTAATGAAAAAAGCGGCAACAATAAAAGGGTGCAATTATTAGAACAAAGTGGCACCTCAGATAGCAAAATTCTGTTGAATCAATGTTTAAATATGGTTTGGCAGAAATTTTGAAACTATGTTGAAGCCTGACATTGAAACGATGTTGAAAGTGTCCCCTCTTTTTTTCGTTCAACCATATCGATATTGAATCAATGGTGATTCAACCATCATCTAAATGAGAATCAACGTTTAAATTTCAGTTGATTTTATGTTGAAATAATGTCACTTAATCAATAGTGAATCAACGATAATCTAAATGAGAATCAACATTTAAATTTCAGTTGATTTTATGTTGAAATAATGTTACTTAATCAATGGTGAATCAACCATCATCTAAATGAGAATCTACATTTCAATTTCAGTTGATTTTATGTTGAAATAATGTTACTGATTCAATATTGGTTCAACCATTATCTAAAATGTATACTAAATATTAATTTATATGAATGAATGAGTATAATATATATATAAGTATTACAATGAGTGATGGCCATTTTAGCTTGCAGAACAATCAACATCAACCTCCATTGAAATACACTCTTTTTAGCAGTAAGACTATGCCGCCAACAATAGGACTAACTGTATAATAACAACAGACACATTTTGGATTCATTTAGTTTCTATGGATAAAAACATTTATTAGCAAATACAAATTAAATAATCAAAATTTTCAAGGTATTGAAAGAATCTTTGGCTTGCCTTCACCACAAAAGATACCAACAAGAAAAGGCGAATTAGTGTAATCACATGTGTCATCACATGTTCTTGCATCTTTGGGAAGGGTGGGATGAAACACCCTTAAGATGGAGAGCAAAGAGGACAGTGCAACAAGAGACACAGAATAGGATGTGGCCCAATATTTTAAGCTTGTTTTTAAAAAGTCTTCATTAGGCTCATCAAAAACAAAAGGCTGCAACCAGGGCCAACAAGGGCCATAGCCCATATGAAGAGGACACTGTGGGAGAGAAGCAGAGACAACATGTCAGCACTCATGATGAAACACTTGCAGAGCAACTTATGCAACAGCTATTTAGGAATATTAGGAATATCAAATTCACCTACATCTACTTTTTCTTGATGCCTCCTGCACGCCAAGGGGCGTAACGTAACCAATTTTTTACAATGTCGCTGAAGGCCTGCTGTGTGAGTTTGCGGTCACAATGCCGAGAAGCAACTGAAAGACATGAATACAAAATGGTTGTTTAAGGAATGCAAAGATACTCATTGCATCAGTTGGGTTTAAATAAGTTGTTGCCAGCTGAAAGATAATGTTCCATGCAGTAATGGCCCAATACCTTTTGCTCAGGTGGCGACTTTCTTTTGACCGGGCAGTGTAAAAATAATAACCCAAAGTGCAATAGTGCTAATGCAGTTGAAATGTCAACAGTCCAGTTACACTTACGATGTGTAGAGAGACCGAAAATGCTTTTGTTTGGCCTTAAATGCAGATTACTGTTAGTGTGTCAAAACAGCACAAGGAATATTTAGATAAACTCACCAAACATGCAGTCTTGCAGGGCTGTGTCTTTGAAGGGCTGCTTGGCATCCCTTTGTGTGCAGGTTTTTCCTGCCCAATTGAACTTGCAGGCCAGGCCGTTGGTCAAAACCGTTGCAAGCATCCTCCTTACCATACATGTGGAGCTAGTGCCTCCCACCAAGGCCAAGCGGGCAATCTATTGTTATGAGAGGAAAAATGGATTTAAATACAATGCCAGTTTGCCTGTTGATGTGACTCAATTGGAACACCGGTGTTAAAGGTCTGACCATGCGGAACATGGATAAAAAATGTTAACAGTGAAAATGTTGGGTTGCACTACATGTTTCATTGGAATACATTGGAAATGCATTGGAAATGCATTACAGGAACATGACTCTCCATGGGCTAGGGGCAGGTGTGACATCTGTCTTTGCATGTTTAATAAAATCTAAAGGACACAAGCTTTCAGAAAATGTATGGTTTGAGTGGTATATTGGCTTTCCCTAAATAGTACAGACCAAAATGTACAGTCTTTCTACTTGATTCACAAGGCAAATCCCGATAATGACTGGCGTTCTTTACATTATCCCTTACTTACCATTCTGATCAATGTTCAGCATGGTCAGACCTTTCAAAAAAAGTTGTTTTTGTTGGATTAAGGGGGGGGAGGTGGGGTGCGCGGTAAGGCCCAGTAAAGCCCGGTAAGGCCCCACCTAATATGCAGAATGTCTCATTATGCAGCTCAGTTTATCAAACAAATTACCATCTTTTGTCGGACTGGCTCAGTTCCCAACAATGTTTCGGCCTCATTGAAGTCATCTTCGTTGGTGATAGGCAGCTGAATGGGGAACATCTCTTGGCTTGTGGCTGGCCCTGGTCCACAAGATGGGGTCATTCTAGCCTCTGCTAATTCACCCATGATCTGCACATCCCTTGACAGTTCATTGACAACCACCAGCACTTCGGCAAGCATTTTTGTCATCTTTTGGATGGCAAGGTCTTAAACAAGGATAAAAACAAATTGTCAAACAAATTGTCATGAGATAAAAATGTGCAAAATAGACTTGCCTTTCAAAAGCTGCCCGTTGTGACCTTGCATGGTCACATCTATAAGTACAAGTAATTTACAGTATTTTAATTTAATGCATTTCTGTACTATAAAGACATACACAGAAATCCTTTCCGGTGGTATTACAGCAAGACCAAATAACCATTACCGTTTTGTGCATATTGTGGGGCACAAAATGGGGTGTGCACGGAACCATATGGTGATATACTGGTACCCTGCAAAAACAAAGATATATTAATTTATATATTTGGAAGCATCAACAAAACTTTAAGAGGGGGAGTTCATAACAAAGAAAGTAATTTTATGTCATGCTAATGTGTCAGTTTCATTGTGGAGTTCTGTGTCCACGGCTGTACTAAAAGTGTTGCTGGAAGTATGGCATCGTACCCTCTCTGTGGGACCTGCAGCTGGTGGTATGGCCCAGCGCCGCTGGCGGATGCTGCCATCGTTTCTGAATCACATAATAAGAAATGTAAAAGTCAGTGGATGAAATTATTTTACAAAAGACAGACAGAGGCTTATGTGAATACTGACCATCATTTGAGAGCTTACCAATGTGAAATTGCTCACATGCTGTTTGTTTTGCAGCACTGGCACCTGCAAACATATCTGCAAAAGGGGCATACAATACATGTGACTTACTATTTCTTGCCAGTTGTGAGGACCATGCTGCTGGAACTCTCACATCAGGCGGGCGTGAAAGACGTGGTTTCTTCAGTTCACCAGATGGCTCATCAGAGTCTGAGTCCATATACAGTGGATTTTGCCTGAATAAAAATAAACAGTAAAAAAAATCAGTCCATTTTATATCAAGCCAAAGCCAAGATAAAATAATGCTGCTGTGACCTTCTTATTATTAATTATAATAAATAATAATAAATAACTAGTTAGGAACAGAAGTAACTTTCAGTGCACATCACTTACTTTGTTTTTCTTTTTTCACGTTCTTCTTTTTCCTCCTCAGATTCGATTTCAGTGGTTGCACACATGGTTGAGTTGTACTTATGTTCTCCTCGTCTAGCTTCTTCATAAGTTTGTGGAGAATGCAGAAGAAAGCAACAGCATTTTCACATCTAACTCTTAAAACTCAAGTCACCAGTACTTGAGAAGTTTCCAGTCAGCAAGCCCATTTCTCATTTCTGTCACACATTTGTCATACATCTAGCATACATCATATACATACATTTTGGCTCTTGCAAAACCTATACATCTTATACCATACCTAAATGTATGTATATTATGCATGACAGAAATGAAAAATGGGACACTTTCAAGAGTAAATTGTAGTGTGTATCCTACAAGTTTTACCATAAATGATATATACATCATTATCTGTCTTCAGAATATTCACCACTAACGCAAAGCAATCTCCCACTTCAATACAATTGTCTCCCAGCTTTGTTGATAAAGTAAACTGATTAGTGGATACCTTCTTGTACTGTTGAGAGGATGTGAACTGGTGGGGTAAAGGACCATCAGTGTGGATTTTGTGTAATATTGGTTCATTTTTGGGATGTGGTGCCTCAATATATGGAATTTCCGATAACCTTTTAACTATTTGCTGTAGAGGCTGGTGTGGTTTGCGCACGAGTCGCTTCATTTGTCCCAGATAGTTTTCAAAGGGGAATCCTTAAATACTATCAAGAGAGCCAAAGTTCTTGTATTCCTCAGCCAAATGAATGTGCTGGTGTACATTGTAAACAATTTCATCCGTTCCGTATAACTGCCCATAGTGCTGAACAAGAGACACCATTAACCTCTCTGCAAAAGATAGCATTTCCTCAGAAATACCTGGGGAAAGCAGTAAATACATGGAGACGAAAACAACATAAAGTTGTCATATATGTCAATTGGAACACAGTCCTTCAAAACAATTGGGCCCCAATAAAGCATAAACGAACGTAACTCAGTGGCTTTCCACCGATCCAGTTCAGCTAGTGTCCTTGGTTTTCGACTAAATTCACAGGGCATGTGGGAGCACAGCTTAAGGAGTTTCTCAGAAATTGTCCCTACAGTTTGTGACGGAAGCCTTGTTGTCTTCTTCCCCTTTAACCACATATTCAAAAGTTTTCGAGTTACCCCGAGACAGCTGAGATGCATATAGTCTATCGGAAACATGGACACCATATTAACCACCCCAGATAAAGGACTGGTTCCAATGTGGTGCTCCTCATCAACCCTATCCTTGAAACTGCCGTCTGTCCTTAGCCTCACTTTGGTTTCTGGATATGTCATTTTCTTTCGCCATACTCCCTCTTGAAAAAACTTGTCACTTCCTGCATATCCATTATGTGACTGAGTCTGTTTAATGAAGGCTCTGGCTGGAGCATCACAAATAAAAGAGGAAACCAGAACTTCAAACTGCTTGTCAAGATACTTAATGCCATTACTCAGTACATTCTTAAGATCTCCAACAAATTGTTCAAGGTACTGAGAAAGAATCTTTGGCTTGCCTTCACCACAAAAGATACCAACAAGAAAAGGTGAATTAGTGTAATCACATTTCAGACACCCAAGTATGGGCCAGCTGAAGCTTTGAACTTTTGAATAAAGGTAGACCATCCATATTGAATTGTATTACAAGAGTAGTCAGAGTTGCCGGTAAGCTCAAACATTGCAACCGTGAAAGTACTCCCTGTACTATCCCAAAATGATAGTAAAATAGATACGTTTGTCCACATCGCAAGGCGTGTTCAGGGTGACGCTTTGCTCGAGCAAAGCGTCACCCTGAACACGCTTTCTGCTCCATTCTAAATGAATGGGTGAATAGCACCAACAGGGGGCGATACGTTCTCCTAGCATTTGGTGAAACTGTTATGTAGCCTATATTAATCGTTATTATCTGAATGGGAAATGCAATATTTTAGGACAGATACACCATTAAACGTGTTTCTAATGACATTTCTAGCCAGAAATGTACATTTTCCTTGCATTATCTTCAGTCAGTGAATGTGTATGATCTTTATTAATCTTTATTATCTGAATGGGAAACTCAATATTTTAGGACCGATTCACCGTTAAACGTGTTACTAATAACATTTCTAGCGAGAAATATACTTTTTACTTGCATAATCTTCAGTCAGTGATTGTGTCTGATCTTTAGTTTTATAGTTATTAGAAAGATTTCATCGGCTCGCTTGCATGTTTCAACGACGTCAGGTTGCTAGGGACGCTGCTTTCGCTAAACTAGCAGCTCACGTGTTTCCTGCGTTTGTGTTATTAAACCGTTACTTTATGTAACTTTTAATGATATCATCTTGTTAGAAACACGTTTATCTGAGAGCCAACCCAGTCGCCAAAAGCATACGTTGACAGTGTACGTTTTCGTGAACACTGGATTACGTCTCATACCGTTCCCGTTACCGTTCTGTAACGGTAACGGTAGCAGCTAGAAATTGATACGGACTGTTCCAAACAAGTGGCGAGATATGTTTTTGGTTTCTTATTTTTATTTGTTCTCTTACAGGTTACACCCATAACCCTCAGATACATGTTAAAAAAAACATCACAATCAATTGTCCACAGCATTGTGTTTAATAAAAAATATATAATAATAAAGATATATATATTTTTTTTATTTATTATTTTTTTATTTAGGCCTCGGAAGACACATTGAGGATTAAGATCCTCATTTTCAATGGTGCCGAGGGTACAACAGGAGTTAATACATTGGAAAGAAAAAAGAAAATAAATGTAAAATAAATATGCATATAAAATAAATACAGTAAAATACAATGGTCAAGAGTAACAATCATTGCAGGAGAAGGCAGGTGTACATCTGATAAGACTTGTGAATTCCCTAAGTGAAATAAATGAGCACAACCTTAGTGATTATTGGACCTCATTCCAAATGAAGGGTGCCTTAAAACAGAAGGCTGTCTTCCCCAGTTTTGTGTTGGCATGTGGCAGATGTAATGTAAGCAAGCTTTGGGAGCGTGTATTGACGGTGTTACGGTTCCAGCTTATGAGAGAGGCGAGATATGGTGGCATTAGCCCAATGATTGTTTTATAAATTAAAATTTTCCAGTGAAAATCCCTTCTTTCAGACAGGGCTGGCCAGCCAACCTTGTCATACAAAGTGCAGTGGTGTGTGCTATAGCGGTCTCCTGTTATAAAACGTAGGGCAGAATGGTACACAGCATCCAGGGTTTTTAGGGTGCTGAGGGATGCATTGCCATAGATTACATCACCATAATCTAAAACTGATATAAAAACAGACTCAATAATACGTTTTCTGTCTGAAAAAGTAAAACAGCATCTATTTCTGTATAAAAAAAACAATTTGATCCTAAGCTTTGTAGTGAGTTGTTTCACATGTGGTTTAAAATCTAGCTTCTCATCTACCCAAATGCCTAGGAACTTGTAGCTGGTGACCCTTTCTAGAGTGGTACCATTTGTAGAGCAGAGTTTTAAGCTGTTAAAATCAGTGCTTCTAACTTTAGTAAAAAGGATCCATTTGGTTTTTGCACATTTAAGAACAAGTTTCAGGTCACTTAACTGCTTCTCTAGTATGTGGAAGGAGAGCTGCAATGAATCTATGGCAGTCAATGTTTGAGGCACTGCAGTACAGAACTGTGTCATCCGCATAAAAATGAACTTGACAAAATGGAGCGAGTGTGGAGGCAATTTCATTGATATAAATAATAAAAAGTAAAGGCCCAAGGACAGAGCCTTGGGGTACCCCCTTGTCAATATCTAAAAAAGGCGATATTATTTTGCCCACCTTTACACATTGGGAGCGACCAGTCAGATAACTTTTAAACCACTGAAGGCTCATATGGTCAAAGCCCATAAGGGACAATTTGTTTAAAAGCAGGTGGTGGTCCACAGTGTCAAAGGCCTTTGAGAGGTCCACAAATAGTGCAGCACAATGTTGCTTATTGTCAGAGGCAGCAATGACATCATTCACCACAAGGGAGGCTGCAGAAATAGTGCTATGTCGGGCTCTAAAACCTGATTGAGATGGACTCAGGAAAGAGGATGGTGATAAAAATGATTTTAGCTGGGAATTAATAAGGGATTCAAGAATTTTTGAGAGACATGATAGTTTTGAAATTGGCCTGTAGTTGTTCAAGTTATAAGTGTAACCACCCTTCTGCAGTATGAGAACATGAGCTGTTTTCCAGGTTGAACGGATAACACCAGTTTTTATGGAAAGATTGAAGATGTGAGTAATATATTAAAAAATTACGGTAGCTGAGGTTTTCAGAAAGAAAGGGTCGAGCTTGTCATCTCCAGTCGATATCTTTTGATCAATTTTGATCAGGGCATTTCAGACCTGGGCTGAGTCTAATATTGTCAGACTAAGGCTGTTCTCAGAGAGTGGAGCTGAGATAGCGGGGGGTGTGCAGGGATCTGCTTGAGGATCTGTAGTATGGACATTTTTATCAAAATATAATAATTAAAAATATATTAAATCAAAATTCCACGTTGAAATAACATCTTCTGCTATCTGGGGTACGTGTAGCAGTTAAAAAGTTAAACACATATTTATTTGGTTAAAATTGTTTAGTCCTCTACCAACAGTAAGTGCATAAAAACGAATGATTTAAACTAAGAAATTGGACGAAATAAATAAGATTAACTGACCATTGACGTTTTCCTGTTTGCTCTTTACTTTAGTACATGTTACATTGATTTTGTAGTAATGTTTTTTATCCATCTCTTTGTGTTTAAGACAAATGACTTAACAGCACACAGACAGGCCGCAGCATTGAAGGGCATTCCTTTATTTCTCAGTGACATTTGTAGCAACCGTCACTTGGATTATACTGTTACTACATTGTAAAATAGACTGCTTGGATCATAATGTTTATTCTGTTATTGACTTTAACCTCTCTGCCCTTTATTTTCATCCAGTTTATCCATTCCAAAGTTCTCCTTGCCCTCTTTATGTCAATGCAATAAGTGTTGTAAAAAGCTGTACTTCGTTGGCTATTACTTTATTTAGTCTGAAACCTACTTGCATATGAGATGGGAATTTTCTGTTTTTTTAACATAAGTGTCTCAAGGTAAAATAAATGTACTATTTTTTATAGTTGTGAGTAAGAGCTTATTCTGGGCCATAGGAATGTAAAGACAAACTTTTTGTTTAATTTATTAATCATACATTTGTCTTTGTCTGTCATCACAAGGATACTGTCCCAGAAGAGGAGAAGACAAAGGGTCACATTGTGGGGATACTTTCTGTGATGGAGGATCAAAGTTCCGCTCCTGCAAGACTTCAAAACGCTGTGGTTTTAGAAGAACATATCGTCTTACAAGACCTCCCTGACCTGCCAACGGCCCTTGCTTTGCTCTTTGGGCTGATATACGCCCTGAACATCCAGTTTCCCAAGGAACTGCGATACACCTTTGAAACGTTTCAAAAGCTCTTCTTGGAGCATGGGACAGATCTCTCTGCAAGAGTCAGATCCCTCAAAAACAAACTTCTTCTGTAACCCTGTGTCAGAACCTAATGTTCAGCTGCTAGTTCTGTTGAAAACAAACGTACTAATGTTGGGCCTGTTTTAAATTGTTAATGTTCATGCTGCCCTTTTGTATATTAACGTATTTTACTTAGTCCCCCATATATCTCTTCTCTTCCTGTCACACATACACTCGCACGCACACATGCACACTCACTCACTCACTCACTCACTATCTATGACACATAAGGTACTGAGTTGGAGGATCTTATCTGGTATTTTTTTTATTTCTCTTTGGTTCAATTTGATTCATGAAGAGCAGTTTCTACATTTAAATTGGTATTCCTTCCTTCTACCCAACTCTTATAGCAAGTGCCTAAAGAATCCTACACATTAGAAGTTTAATAATGCTGTATTATACATTCCTATGTTTGAATCGTTGACACTCGATAGAAAGGATTTTAATACAGGATGTGCTGATATTTCAATGTTTTAAGAAAGCAACTGTTTCACCTGATTGGGTGAGCTATTGGTCTTCTGTACTTTTGCACAGCTTTTGAGACATGCAAGACATGTTCAATAAAAAAAGATTTGAATTCAGATATTGTAGCCCCTGTAATGTTTCATGCATATTATATATAGAATTACTCCAAGTTGAAGTTGAGTTATGAGTATGGCTTTAAAGTTTTCATATTTCAAAGTTATTGCAAGTTTGAGAAGTCAAGACGACGAAGGATTTCAAGTATTCACAACTTAAAATGTCAAGTTACCGCAACGTAAACGTAAGTCGAGGTGACTTGGGATTCAAAGTAGTTTCAACTCAAAGTTGCGAGTTACTCCAACTTAGACTTAAGTCAAGATGACTAAGGTTTTACAGTTTTCTTAACTCAAGATTGTGAGTTACCTCAACTTCAGGTTGAGTTAATAGAACTTGAAATTCAAAGTTTTACCAACTCAAAAGCAGAACTTAAAAAGTTAAGTTGTCATTCCCAACTTAAAATTCTATTGCAGTTCGTTGCCTTAAAAAGTTGCCCCAACTTTAGATTTTTTACGGCGCAGCGGGCAGCGCCAAGCGGTAGTCCCTTGGCAGCGGGAGGCAGGGCTCAAGCGGAAGAAAATCGCGGGCAACAATCCCTTTCTCCTCCATGTCTTGGTTCATGTACTTCAGGGAGTACATTAACATTACATTAACAATGACTATTTATTCTTATCACTACTGTAGGGTTCTCATTAGTCTGTGAGGAGAAAATGAAGCAGTGTTCTAGACGCTCAAATAGATAGTAATCCAGGATTGCCATACTCTCTTATCAATTGTTGACAGCACTTTGATACAGTTTACCTAACAAATAGGGTACTTACTTCAGTGCTACAACATAAATGTCCGTACATGGCAACCATGTATCGACGGCGAGCTGACTCCCTCCTTCGTCTCCGTGCTGCTGCGGCTCTCCTACGGCTGGTCAGGTACATTTTACGAACGCGATGATAAAAAAACAATAAAATAACGAAAATCTATCAAAATGATTGGAAAATATATAAAATCTAAATCAAAAATGGAAATATAAAAGGCTGTCTGTCTAATCTAACCAAATCTATCGGTCTATTTATCTGTAGGCTATATATTCTGTATTAACTGGCAATCTAGCATTAGGACAAAGAAGAGGAAACGCGGGAAAATCAGACAATAGACAAGAAAAATATAAAATAATTAATCATAATTAATAAATGTTTTTTTTAATAATTGTTTTTAACATATCACCGCAAATCCTTAGGTTGAAGATGTACTGTGACGTTAAATGTGACGTGTATATATTTATTTATAATATTTATTAACGGCGCCCGGCCGGTAGGTTATTGACACGTCATTTGATTCAGGTCATCTGAGGTGGTTAAGTAAGAAGGGTCTTCCGAACGTCGATTACTCAAATGGATTACTCAATCATTATTTAAGGATTCGAGTAGTAAGCCAAGTAGCCTATTGAGTAGGTAGTAAGTAGTAATTAGTAAGTCATTTCGAACAGACCCATAGCCTATTATTATATTATTGGAGAGTAGGCTATAAGAATTACGAAAAAGCGAGAATAGAATAGAAACACACACACGCACACACAGACACACAGACACACACACACACACACACACACACACACACACACACACGATCAGATGGATCCGACCTGGAATTCCGTTGCGATGGGTTTCCTCCATCAGCGACTTATACAATATAAACAAATTATATAAAACAAAACCCCTCTTTAATTTTAAAATAATAGTATGTAAATATGTTGAATAGGCCTAGATCTTTGTTATGCTTTTAAAATGTTCCTATATAGCCTATTTTAGAGCTAACACACTGATATTTTAAAACAGGAATGCGAAATGCATCCTGGGATATTTAACTGTCCCAAGTCCACACAAGTCACCATCGATGCAGGCTCGATATTTCGGCCAATTTAAGAACGCATCAAGAACACTTCCGGGTTTTACGACAGTAGGCCTACCAGAGAATGTCTAATATGAGGAGAATGGGCACTCGCAGGTTAGTTCCGGTTTTCTGGACTGGTTGCAGTAATAATCTCTGACCACGCGGGGCGCTCGTAGGCGAGTCCAGAATGAATGGGAGCCAACGGGGTTTTAACCTCAGAATCCACTTTTCTCACGAAGTAATTTTTTGTCAAGTAATTTGAAAGTTGCTATCAAAAGGTTGGGCTAAGATAATAAACTCTGAAACGCTGAATATTGCATTTTTTAAGGTCACGTATCTGTTCTAAAAAGGCGTTAAAAACATGCGATGACGTCACACATTGTCATACTGTCAGAGGTACTGCTTTACGGTAGTTTCTAAAGCACTTCCCTTTTCCCGCAACGATAACACCAGCTGTTGGAGGTAAGGCTTTTTTTTCCTTAATACCCTAGTTACAGTTTTAGTGAGCTAATGTAAAAAAAAGAAATGCACGAATGTTTTACATATGTATGTTTTCTAATCCTCACTAGTGCCGATGATAAAGCTATTTTTTTTAGTAACGATTATGAGCCATTTCTTTCTCCTAAAATAGAAACCTGGATTTGAATCATAATTTTAAGACTGCATCAATTTAGTTTACATCAGCAAACAATCTGCTAGAGAGCAGTGTTCTGTTGTACTCCTCATGCCTCTTCCTTTCTTGATCTCTACAGTTGGACCTTGATGCTGTGACAACGGACAAGTCTTCTTCCTCTGTCCTTTTCCCCTGCCTCTGTTCAGTATGTTCAGTGTTGTTAAATCATTTCGCTTTTTTTTTTATTAGTTACTGTTCTTATTGTGTTCTTGTTAGTGTGATGTTTCAATAAACTTGCCTGTTGCAATGTTGGTATAATGTTTGTATAATTACTGTTATACAACTGTTACTGTTTCAATGTGACCCAGACCATATTTCTCATTTAACAAACATGTGTAGCTTATAATGTGTTGCAGGGCAGAGCAATTATATTCAATGGCTTAAAACAAACCCATCTGTAAAGATCAGTGAATGCATAGAAATCAATGACAAGTGGTGTAGATGGTTTTCCCTCTGTGCAAGGTCATTAGCCCAAGTCCTACAAAAAAATAACGACTGTAATAGCAGATGTTGAAGTTGTTAAATCGTTAACTAACCATTTGTATGGAACAATCGGTTAAGGTAAATTAAGTGCTTGAGTCTCGACACTTTAGAGAATGTCTAGCGCACAACTTGAATAAGCCATGTGTGATATTACCCGGGCTCCAGGGCAACATTCCTTACCAGGTGAAGCCTCAGGTAGCCTAGGACCATTCATACAGGAGCAAGCAAGAACGTTACCTTTTTCTGTCCTTGGGAAACGAAAAGACGGACAATCCGTTTCCACTGTAAGTGCAGTTTATCATTGCACATTTACGAGGCATTTATTTTTTAAACTATCTTTATTTTCGAAAAATAGACAATGACTGATTGTCATATTGAGCGGGACATTGACTGTATTATTTAAGGTGGTCATACCGTACCTACCATGTATATAACACATTGAACATTGAACACAAGAAATGGAAGAAATTCCATTTATGCCCATGTACTTTCACCATACATACTATCTAAAAAATAAAAGGGCCTGCAGGAAAATATAAATACAGTACGCAAAAATTGAGTTAACACGTTTCTGATTGCTCTTCAGCTTCAGATGCCGTCAAGAGGGGTCTCTGGTCGTAAGCAGTCGCAAGTCCGTCCCTGACCAATCAGCATTCATTAGCAGAATGCTAGCGTGTATGGCCAACAACGGCCCAAACTGTAAGAAATCTAAAGGACATAAGTACTCACTCATTTGACTTTTGAACCATAATCTATATTGAACTTGCGGGATCTACAATAGAATTTGCTATATTTTAACGACAAGCAGGTGAAAGAGGCATAATTAGCCGTCTAGCCCCATAGACTCCCATTCAATCTGGACTCGCCCGCGATCACCCCCAGTGGATGTCTCATGGAACTACAACCAAAATCGGTACAATGGGGCGTATAGGGAGTGCCCAGGCTTTTCGTAGACGGGCTCTGACAGTACTTGGCCTGATGCGTACTTTGGCTGTGTCCCAATTGCTAGGACACATCCTTCGAAGGCTGCATTCGAAGGATGCGTCGACGCAGATTGCGTCACAGCGACGCGCCAAGTGCTGTCCCAATTCCAAGGGTCCTTCAAATGCGGCCTACGAATGCAGCCTTCTTTTCCCGGATTTGAAGGATGCATCGGCTGTATCCTTCACGGCCCAACGTATCCCTCCCAAGATTCATTGCGCATTCAATCAAAAAAATAAAATCGACAGAAACAATGGCGGAGAATGTCGATTTGAGTTTTTCATTTAAATGTAAGTATTTGGTTTCCAGTCACTCGAGTATTTAACGATACAAATGTTAAAATACTAATTTGTATCGTTAAAAACACAAATAAGTTCTCCTTAAAACTTATTTCATTAAAGGGACTCTCACCTTTGTTGCATTTTTACACTTTTTTTGGATAAGGTTAAATTGGTATTAATAAGGTAATAACACTGTAATATGCAAGACAGACCCACCAGGAGTAAAAACAAACAATTATTTTACTCTCATAATATTTAGTGAAAACTTCCACCAATAAAATTCTTCGGACCGAATGACCTTATTGGCCGACAGACCTGTCTGTTTGCTGCATGGATATATAAGGTTTTCCGTCTGCTTCTTGTGGCGCATTCGGGCCCGCGTCATCAAGGCGCGTCCTCAACTAGAGGGTTTGTTTTGATTCCACGGCAGACAGTAGCGAGTAGCGACCGTAGCGACTGACGATGGCAGACCAAAGTGGTCCATGGCGTACTGAAACTGCACCATTCAGTCCGATTAGGGGACTCATCTCGGACTCAGACTCACAGAGTTACCCTCCTCTGGAGCCTCAGGAAGACCTCCAGACTGTTGGCCACCAACTGCACCATTCAGTCCGACAAGGGGACCCGATTCGGCCTCGGAAGCCAAGTGGTCCCGCTCCCCTGGATGATTCTCAGGACCTCCAGACCGATGGCAACCAACCACACCACTTAGTCCGATTAGGGGACCCGTTTCGGACTCAGACGCGAAGTTGTCCCGCTACTCTGGAGCTCCGGGAAGACCTCCAGACCGTTGGCACCCAACCGCACAACTCAGTCCGATTACGGGACCCATTTCGGACTCAGACGCGACGTTGTCCCGCTACTCTGGAGCTACAGGAAGACCTCCAGACCGTTGGCACCCAACCGCACAACTCAGTCCGATTACGGGACCCATTTCGGACTCAGACGCGACGTTGTCCCGCTACTCTGGAGCTACAGGAAGACCTCCAGACCGTTGGCACCCAACCGCACCACTCAGTCCGATTAGGGGACCCATTTCGGACTCAGACGCGACGTTGTCCCGCTACTCTGGAGCTACAGGAAGACCTCCAGACCGTTGGCACCCAACCGCACCATTCAGTCCGATTAGGGGACCCATTTCGGCCTCAGACGCTACGTTGTCCCGCTACTCTGTTTGTAATGCTCATACACCTTTCTTATACTCAGTGGGACCACTGTCCTTCAACATGGGACCTCAAAACGGTATCACACGAAGCCCATAAAATAACAGTGAGCCACCTGCTAAATTTCTTGTTTACTAGACCCCTGGTAGATATTATGACCCCTGGGAGTCTAAACATAACCCATGGGAGTCTAAACATAACCCATGGGAGTCTAGAACTTTTGTACTGTAGCGACCCTGGGACAGTTAAATAGTTTGTGTGTTATGTGTTACATTATATTTCGTTGTCCGCTATGCCAGTTGTTCTATGTGCATGTATTGTAATGTTCTTCTTGTCAATCAGCGTGGGGGCGAATCATTAGGTCAGCTGGGGGAGGGCCTTGGAAGAACAGGAGGGTGGGGGCCTGCACGCGAGTTGGGGGGTTGCCGGGGTAACCGGGGTTTGTTTTGTGTCGGTTTTCTGCCGTTGGTTACAATGATACGGGTTTCAGTGACCTGGTTTTGGTTCATTAAAACTACCTTCAACTACTAATGACTCGACATCATTATGTCACCGGCGAGGTCGTTACAGTACTCAAAAGCGTTAAAAATAACGCTTAGTTTTGTACTCGCTTAGGGGGTGGGGCATTGGAGGATGGCGGGATGATTTGAATGTGCTGTAATTCTCAAATGCAACAAAGGTGAGAGTCCCTTTAAAGTAATAGGCAATATAAGTAAGGTAACATTACAGTTAGCGACTCTGAAACGATAACTAAGAACCCCTGTTAAGCCCTATAGTTTCAAATTTAAGAGGTCAGAATGGTTATATTTACCGAAATTGGGGCGATTATATAGATAATTTGCTATTCTGTAACGTTAGATAAATGGACCAACGCAAACACAGGTTGTTTTGGACCCTGGTTTTCAGACCGTAACGTTACAGACGTTGGGATTGATTACACAGCTAACTTGGTTATTTTGCTATTTAAGCTGCTTTTGTTTGTTAGTGTAAAGTAAAACTAATTCTAACATTTGGTTTTGCTTTAGGGAGCCAGCAGCATACTGCTCAATTTATTAAACTGAGGGGGGAGAACAACGAGCTCTTCACCGAGGTGAAACATTCAGCGAGTGTGGCTTGGGGGTAAGGAAACAATCGTTTATTTATATCGTAAGTTAGTTTATAAAAATTATTATAGGCCATTTGTATATCTACATTTGACCATCTTGTAAAGGTTAGTTAAATTAGCCCTCATTAAAAAGCAGGACAGATACAACATCCACAGAAATCTTTTACTACGATGTCGGTTGTTAAAGAAAGAAAGACAAAAAAAAGTCACAGCTCGCATCAGTGCTAGACAGCACTAGAAAAACACAGAAAGAAAAAGGGTGTTTTGACTTCTACTGGTTGTCTTATTATTATGGGCTTCATATAGGATGAGGGCTAATTTAAATGTAACCTTTACAAGATGGTCAAATGTATATATTATAAATGGCCTATTGTTAACATGGGCTATTAACATGATTGATAAATGTGTCTCTTGTTTTCTCTGATTAATAATGTCTGTGTTTAGGACAATTCTGGAGAAAATAGGCCTGCAGTGGAAGGTGACTCCCCTGCAGGCAAAGAAAAAAATGGGATAATTAAAAAAATATACATAAAGTATGTACAGGTCATTTTAAATATACATTATTTGTTTTAACCATGCAAGTTAATAAACACTTTTGCTGAAATTTGTTTTGATACTGCTGTTGTTAACTGCCATGATTGATTTCCTCTGCCTTAGGATTGCAAGTATCCAGGGTCAGGAGAGGGGGTAGGTGGGAAACCCACTGCTGCCACTTGGCCCTGGTTTGTCCTCATGGATGAGGTATTGGGACAGAGGCATTCCACAAACCCCCCTGTCCTAATTGCCTCCATCCCTGAGAACACACCAGGGCCAAGTACAGCAGTGGTGGATCAGGAGGTGGAGGACAAGGATGAGGAAGAAAGACAGCGGCCAAGGTCCAGAAAGAGGGACAGAGAGGACGAAATGTTCCAATTGATCAAAGAGGACATGAGGCTAAATAGTGAGGCAGAGGAGAGAAGAGCCCAGGAGAGAAGGGAGAGGATGGATCGATTTTTTTCAATTTTGGAGCGTTTGGTTGACAAATAATTTCAGTTCTGTTAACACATTGTTTATTATTTAACTGATTTAACTATTTATTAACTAACCTTTTTATTAACTATTTATTAAAACGCTAATTAACTTTTTTATATTAACTAATTTATTTGTATCAAACTTATAAAACATGTATAAAACAATAAAACTATTTACAACCAAAAACATTCATGTGACTATTTACAACAATTATTATAAAACTACTATATACAAAAACATAATGATTCAGCAGAGCAGGGAGCCCCAGGTGGTGCTGCTGGACCCGGATGGGCTGCCACATTAAAGACCCTGGTGTCTCCTGTCAGTGGGACATCCAGGGGTGGTCTCCAGAGTGTGCTGGATATGCCTCTCTCCACTGTACACCGCACCGAATGGGTTTGCAGGGCTGACTCAATCGACGGCTGCCATGTCACTGAAATATTTTTGGAAAAGGGCAAGAATAAGAGTGCATACTAAATACTACACAACCTTATTTTGACAAAAGAAGCCACAAATTATTTGAACGGGTAAAACTATTCTACAAAACATTTTAAATAAATAGAAATAGCTTTTCAATTATATTACTTGCCTGTATATATTGGTGGTCAGGGGGGGCCTCCTCCAGGGCAGACACTTCTGCACACATGGTCCCGCCAGGGAGCACCACTGGCTGCCTCCAAACCATCGCCCCCCTCATCCTCCTCTACATCGTCCTCAGGCTCATCCTCCTCCTCTGGGGCCATGATGTCATCGGCCCCAGAGGAGGAGGATGCGGAGGATGGCACATGCTGTTATGACCTGAAATGGTAAAGAAAAGAAATGAAAAAATGATATATACCTCCTGAGAAAATAATAAATGTTTTTTGATTTACTCTTAGTATTCTAAAAAATCCTGTCGAGTGATTGCTTACGTGAGGTACGAAGGTGTGGTGCACCTCCAGCGCTTGCAGGAAGATGGCCCTGAACCTGGTCTTCATCATTCCAAAAGCACGCTCTATAATGGAGCGTGCCCTGGAATGATGCCAGTTGAAGCGCTGGGCTCCCACACCTCGCACTGGCCTCTTGTAGGGAGTGAGGAGGGGTAGTGGGTGTTGGAGGCAAGGGTACCCGCCGTCTGCAAGGATGAAGTGCCCTGGAGGAGGGTAGGGTGACCTATACAGTGGGCTGTTGCGGAGGACTCTGGAGTCATGGACTGATCCAGGCCAGCCCACGTACGTATCAAGGAAGCGGCCCTGATGGTCACAAACAGCCTGCAGAATTATGGAGGAAAACAGTTTCCTGTCCCTGTAGCAGTGACCATCAGGGCCGCTCGGTGGCTTGATACGGACATGGCAGCCGTCGATTGCTCCCGCTGCTTTCCCAAAAGCGTGGTGTCTTGCCAGCCCCACAAACCCATGGGTCACTGCCACCAGGTCTTCAGGGGTCTTCGGGAGGTGGATGACCTTAAGACAGGATAGGATAAGATCAACTTTATTATCCCACACAGGACATTTACTTGTTACAGCAACTCAAAAGTCAAAGATAGAGGAAATTAGTGATAAAATAAATATAAATATACTCTGTGGCGAATGGCCACCACCTCCTCAGTGACCCTGTGGACGATGCGGTGGACAGTGGAACGAGGCATCCCGAACACTCTGGAGACCACCCAGTATGATGTCCCACTAGCCAGCCAGAATAGAAACACCAGGGTCTCAATGGTGGCACCCCATCCATGGCTCCGCTCCTGGCCGAGAAGGTCAAGCAGCACTGCCAGGGCCTCCATGCCCAATCGGAAATCAGTTTTGGTGTCCTGGCCATTAAAATAGCGGTCCAGGACAGGAACAGTTGGATTGATCCTGCAGTAGGGGAGAGCCAGGTCGATTGAAACACTTTTCAGTAAAACGTATTTTTCAAAGATGACGTTACGTATACAAATAATTTCAACATGTGATCAACAACTCACATAAATGTTATCTTAGTGACAAGTGTAATTTAATACATATGTTGGATGATCGAGCTGTTTTTTAACTTTGAAAGTAAGTTGACATCTGTTTCAAACGCCCCGCCTAGTCGGGACGTTTGAAACACACA
The DNA here is from genome assembly GCF_902167405.1 of Gadus morhua. Lineage (NCBI taxonomy): Eukaryota > Metazoa > Chordata > Actinopteri > Gadiformes > Gadidae > Gadus > Gadus morhua. The sequence goes on from NC_044062.1 coordinate 27,597,432, forward strand.
TGCGGGACGAATGAAACAGCATATTTTAAAAATAAACTATTGAACTTACTCTTGTTTTTTTGCAATATCCCGGACAACATAGTAGTGTACTCGTCATTGCTAAAATTTCACATAATTCTGCGTAATATAAATAGGTTAAAATATATTTTTGGCCCGTGCGTAATTGTGCGTAATTGTCAAGATGCAGATTTAGATTAAAACTCACCTTTCTTCTTTTTTTTCATTAAATGTACTTATTTCCCTGTCCTAAGTCATGTTTAGGGATACACAGTTGAACATCCTTTTATTTATTTTAAACAAAAACTACCACGTCAACCGGATAACATGACTCATGTTGCGTTTGAAACAAGTGTTTCAATCGTCCCTACAGCGACTACTGACACTTAAACCTTTTTTACCTCTAAACTTCAAAACTCTGACATTGCACACTTTAACACAGGTTTAAGTACCAATTTATCTGTTGTATAGTCATATTATTATGGCATGAAACAAAAAACACAACTATTTATCACAAAAAAACTACCGCAGGAAGGATTTTAGTTTGCGCTCTCGAAAACAGGTTTGGGGGATAACATTTGAACGGTGGTACGTCATTACACGAAAATTTGTGGGGTTGGTCAGTCTTGCGTGCTGAACGTAGGGACGAAATTTGACGTGAAAGCCTTGTGTGGTTTTCGAGGAAATCGCTGTGTTTCAATCGTCCCGTGTTTCAATCGACCCGGCTCTCCCCTACACGGGTCTGGGCTGTTTAGGGAAAGAAACAGAAGTAAAACTGTTGAACAATAGCTGGATATTAAGTGTGGAGGGTTTAGATAGATAATGCTTAAATATATACATATATATCGTTATCTATCTATGCAATAGTTATATATCAATATATCAATATATATATATATATATATATATATAATATAGTTAATAGTTATATATCAATCTAAGTTACTCAACCTTTATTTAGCTGATTAATGACAGATTTTTTTTTTTATATTAATGTAAGGTTGAGACTATTTTAAATATGTAATTATATTGTAAAAGTTCAATGACATTTACATTTACGCTAGCCATATAACACGATAATGTCAACAATACTGCTGGTTAAAAGTAAGGTAACACAGGTTTACCAATCTGTGGTCGTCACTTACTCGGAGCCGAAGATATATCCCCCGTCGGCTCCGGCGGTGAGTATTCCCCAACTCCTCAAATAAAAGATAAAAAATAAAATTATAATTTGTGGCTCCATTTTTGTTGGTTTCTTTGTTGGTTTATTTGGTTTCTTTGTTGTTTTTTTTCCCGCGCTGTCCGGTATAACTTCTGTTTACTAACAGGTCAGGTCAGCTGTCAGGATTGCGGTGACAGGAGCAGCGGGTGGTGGTCACGCAAGGTAAAGGGCGGTAACGGTTTGTTACGTAAACCGGAAATGCTCCGAAAGCTAGACCGTCCCATTTCTTCGGCCTTCGGAGTGTCCTTCGCGGTCTACGTAGACCGCATCCTTCGAAGGACGCGGTCTACGAAGGATGCGTCCTATGAATTGGGACACAGCCCTTGAATTGGAACAGTACTTGGGCTACGACTGATGACGTTTCACAAGAACGCAAGCACACAAGTACAGAAAAGAACGCGAATAGGCTACTTGCACAAGCACTTCCTGATTCGCCGTAATACAGCTTCACAGCTTCCGGTCAAATATGGCGACGTTCTACACCCTGTGTTTACAAGAGCTGCCGACAATAAACATCACTGATGTATATCGATTATGTAGGGAAACGAAAACTCCGACAAGCAAATTGGAGAAGGGGTTTAGGCTGTATGCTGTGACCTATATTCACAGCTACGAAGGAAAGACAACTACGTCTAACAGACGCTAGCAACTGTCAAAGTCTAGTCTGTCCATTAACTGTCACTTTCTAACGTGTATTACGATGCAGAAACAGCAAATTCCAATGAGATTTCTTAACCAGTGTTTTATATCAGCCTTGATGTTTGCCTGTTGTGTTGAGTAATAATAGTTTAATTTATAGCCACGGTTTTGTGTACATAAAAGTAATATTACTTAGCTACCTAACGTTTCTTTCCATGTAGTAACATGTTATAGATGTGATGATGGAGTAACCCAGTACAATTGATGCTTAATGAATTTGTATGTGTTATTTCATTCAGTGTCCAATAAAGACAAGCTGACAGTGCAGGTCAGCGTGAGAGCCTTGTGCTACAGGTCGATGAGGAAGAGCGAGGCACCACAGTTTGAGTCTAGGCAGGAAGCTGTTTTCATCCCTGTTCAGTGGTGTTTGTTCAGTAGCAGTAGCTAAGCGTAGAGTACAGACTACAGTACAGTAAAGACTACAACTTTTCAATATTCAAGTTATTTATTGTCGTTTGCACAGCAGAAGTACAGGTACATTGGAATAATTGTGATTCTTGGAGTCCGCTTTAAAAAAAAAGGCAGTGGCTATTCGTACGGCGACCGTAAGAATAGCAATTAGGCTATTCGTACGGCAGCTTGTCACATGACCGACGGCAGCTTGTCACGTGACCCGTGTCCGTAAAAATAGCCATGGTAATTATAGTAATTAATTATATTAATTAACCCTAGCCATAACCTGCCGTGAAAATAGACTAATGCAGTATTTTTACGGCGCGCCGTAAGCATAGCCACTAGCTATTTTTACGGCGCGCCGTAAGCATAGCCACAACCTTGTCTTAATGTAACTCACCTCTGATCAAGGCCCAATCCCATTTCTAGCCCTTACCCCTCCCCCTTACCCCTCCCCCTTACCCCTTCCCCTTGCCCCTCAATACAGAGGGGTAAAACGTTCCCCTAGGAAATGGGACGCCCCTCCATTACGTGGCTTCATCGTCGCTGACTGCGGACAGCTGACTGCTATGTCAACAGAGGCAACGAGTAGGCATGTTTCAGATCAAGCATACGTTGCGTTGCCTCACAGACGTGTCTTGTCGTGAATAATTTGTTGATAGGCTACAAAAATCCATGTCTTACATGCACAAACACATTATGGTCACTGGAATGTGATTTGATCTTCATTCTAACTGACCACTATATCAAAGCACAACAGTACAAGAACATATTGCATTTGGTTTCTTTATTAAAAGTAGACAATTACCGATGGAAACACGTAAAATGTGCCGGTGGAAGAGCATGAAGATCCTAAATAATGTTAAAACGTTAATTCGTATTAGTTACGATCAGTGGGTGTTCAGAAGGAAATACAGTTGAGTTCCACGCGCACAGACCCCTCTCAAAGGCGGCAATTGAGTCGCATTAATTATTCATTCATGATGCCGTCCTCACCGGTTATAATGTCGGTTGCCTTGGCCATTTTTCTGTTTCTACGCCTGTCTGCTGCTAAAGAAAGACACCGGAGGCGACGAATGTACCACCAACGCATACGTCTGCTGACGAATCAAATGATGGTACGTATAACTTCTTTATTTTTTCATTGTATGAAATAGGCCTATCAGTTAACCAGCCGGCTCAGCTGGAAATGTAGGCTAGCTCTCGTATGTGTTTGTATACGATCTGTTTTTTAACCATGTAGGCCTATGTGTTAATTTATTTTTGTCAGTGCCGGGTGAGTTAGGAAATGTTATCATCAAGTGGTTTTAAATAGTGATGTAATGGTTTGCGTCGAGGCATCGGGGCGTGTGTCAAGTAGGTGTCGGCTCCTCCCCAGCGAAGCTCCGTATCGAGTAGGATTCACAGGCGAAATTACGTTGTGCTGTATCGCGATATGAAAATCTTAGACAAATGATTTATGAATTCTCAAATGATTTGATCGAACCACTTTGGTGGTTCATCTGGCTGAGAGGCTTTGACATTTCATGACGCATCATCTCGACCCCAGTTTGAAAATCAGTCTTTTTGTTTCTCCAGGCGGATCGTCCACCTATGTACTGCAGGGTGGATGCGACTGTGCCCATCCTGCGGATATGGCGCGATGAGGGGGCTGAACTGTGGCAAGACTTTCGCCTGTCCAGACGTGCCATGAACAGCCTGCAGAGGCTCCTGGACAGGGGGCAAGATCATGGTTGGGGGAATCAATTTGAAATCCTGATCTACGTCTATTGGCTTGCCCATGGACTGTCATACCGGGTGGTATCCAGTGTGTTCAGTGTACCAAAGGCAACTGTGCACAGAGTAATACACCGGGTGGCACAAAGTATATGGAACAATTTGAACAGGGTGATCTCCTTCCCACAGGCCTATGAGGAGCTGAAAGCAGTAGGGCAAGGGTTTGCCGATCTATCAGGGACCCCTGCTTTTGTAAATGTTGTCGGGCGATAGATGGAACCCATATTCGGATCAAGCCACCACAACGACATCGATTAGACTATCTAAATTATAAGAATTTCTATTCAATTAACATGCAGGCCATATGTGATGCAAAGGGGACATTTTTGGACATTTTTGTGGGCTACCCAGGGTCTGTCCATGACACAAGGGTAATGAAAAACAGTCCCTTTTATTTGACTGCCAGGTATCCACCGCCGGGTTACATGCTCTTAGGTGATGGTGGGTACCCCTGCCTCCAGACGCCCGTATGTCTGTTGACTCCCTACAAAGAGCCGGTGATTGGGCGGGTGCAGCAGCGCTTTAATTACCGCCAATCCAAGGCGCGTTCTGTAATAGAGCGGGCCTTCGGGATGATGAAGACAAGGTGGAGGTCAACCCTTTTCCGGGCGCTCGAAGTCAAGCCTACCTTTGCCCCCCAGGTCATTGCTTCCTGTGCCTTCTTGCACAATGTCTGCTTAAACAATGGAAACACTGGATCCTGATGCAGACATTGCCAGGGATGACCTTGACCCCCATCCCCCTCAAGAACAAATTGGAATAAATGAAACACCAGGATTTGCTATCCGAGACTCACTGGCTGCCCAAGTCTCATATGAATTTTAAATGTTATCACTTGTAAATAGTTTTTTCTACAGTTACCTGTTGGTTTTTTATTACGCTTACTTATCACTTGTAAATAGTTTTTCTTGTTGGTTTTTATTACGCTTACTTATCACTTGTAAATAGTTTTTCTTGTTGGTTTTTATTACGCTTACTTATCACTTGTAAATAGTTTTTCTTGTTGGTCTTTATTACGCTTACTTATCACTTGTAAATAGTTTTTCTTGTTGGTTTTTATATGCTTACTTAAAACTACTTAAAAATAGTTTTTCTACCGTTACCTGTTGGTTTATGTTCCCTTACAAGTTTATCCTGATGATTATGTTCATACTGTGTTATTTATTTGTTGATTGATAGTTGTTTTAAAACTGATTGATAAATGTTTTAAAACTATCTGCTTCTTGTAGCATTTATCACACATAGAAAAAACTTTTGTAAACAAGAACATTTAATTGTTCAACAAGTAACTTTAAATTAGAAATATAATTTAAAGTTATAAAATGGCATACATTTATAAATAGCAATAAATATATACAATAATAATAATAAATAGTAATAATAAATTAATAAATAGAAATATATATAACAATAATAAATAGGAATAATAAATAGCATAAATTAATAAATAGCAATAAATATAAATATATATAACAATAATAAATAGGAATAATAAATAGCATAAAATAATAAATAGAAATATATACAACAATAATAAATAGGAATAATAAATAGCATACCAAAAACATAGGAACAACAAAAATCAATAATTATAATTTGTTGACCATCCTCTCAAAGAGATCAAGAAAGCGATCTGTCTTGGCCTCACTCTCTTCATGGCGCCTCTGCTCCTGAAGTGCCTCCTCAGCCAGGAGTTCTGCAACTGTTTTGGACCTCCTTCGCATGATTGATGTGGTCGGCGGGTGTACTGGGGTGCTGGCTGCTGTCGGGGGTGCTTGGTTGTAGGGCTCCACCATCTCCTAAAGAAACAATGTAAGTCAGTTGTTAGAAGTCATTTTCTTTAGAAATGTTCAGCTAATATCTCATGAAACATGATTGAATAGCAGTTAGTGAAATTCATGAAACCACATCACCCTCACCATGAGGATAACCATGGGGTCTTCTTGAATCGAGGACACAAGGACTGGTGGGTCGATTGTTGGCCGGGCACCAAGAACCTTGTGCATCAAATCATAATACTGCCACGTCGCCACTGTCACCTCCCCACTTTCCGTCCCCGACCCAGTTTTGGGAGTCCTCAAATCCTGAAAGAACAAACAGACACACACACACACACACACACACACACACACACACACACACACACACACACAAACACACACACACACACACACACACACACACACACACACACACACACACACACACACAAATACTCAATTACAACAAAAAAAATGGTCTCGTTTGGTTGATACATTCATTAGGCAATTGGTAATTGTTTATTTCAAACTAGACACATACCTTGTACTTCTTTTTGAGGTTTTCCCACTTCTTAGAAGCCTGTTGCCTTGTAACTTTTCCCTCCATCCCCATTTCTTCCAGAAAAAGCCTACATCACAGCCAACGTACAGTATAACGACACAGACATTCAGTGGGCTATTGAGCTCAACACAGAAATACCAAAGTAGAAAACAGACGCAAGAATGAAAAGATTGAACAACGTAAGACTCACTCCCACTGTTTTCAGGCGATCATTTTTGACTTGAGAAACTCATTGTCCCTGGTCGACCTGAAATTAATGAGGTGTCTGGTCTCCTGTGGTGTCCCTGAGGTAAAAGTGGAAAGGAAATCTTCAGTTTGACAGGCGAGCGACGTAGCCTAGCTGGCAGCTTTACCGATATCAAAGCAGTGCGCCGGTATAATCAACCAAGGAATAGTAGTAGTAAGCAAATCCACTGCACACAAATTTTACTTGAAACCTTAACATGTCATGTCAAGGGTTATCGGATATCTATCTCAACAAATAGCGATAACGGAACACATTAGCATCGGCTTCTAGTGATTCAAAACAAACTTGACTAGTGAATCAAAACAAACTTGACTAGTGATTCAAAACTAACTTCACAATTAAAAACCGCTCGAAAATAGTTTTATTACACCTGTCTGCCGTAATTAAAGTGCTGAAAATACTTACATTTGTGCATTTCCTTTGTTTGAGCCATCGCTGCTGTTGATAATGATGCTGTTGATGATGATGGTGATTTCGCTTGGCCACTAGAGCGCGCCAAAATCTTGTATGTATAGTTCAACGGTTATTTACCGTTATGTCATGTTTTATATCGAGCTCAGAGATCGCATTGTCCGTGTATGACTTCGAGCTGAATATACAGTCAACTTTACATAATGAGTCCGAATGATAACAACTAGTAAAAATGCATTTTCGGCCGGATTTTCCTCGAAGCCCTCCCTTTGAAGTGTGGTCCTTGGATAGCTTCGTTTCAAGCTACGTTTTCGCTTCATTTCAAGGGCTACGTAGCCTTTTGTCTTCGCCCTACCCCTTAACCAAAATGAGAATTGGGACACCCTTACCCCTTCAAACCAAGGGGGAGGGGTAAGGGGGAGGGGTAAGGGGTAGAAATGGGACGCACCCCAAGCCTTTGAGATGCAGATGACTTAAAGCTATACTGTACGATGAGAGAGAGATGATTTGAAATTAGCTTCTCTTCGGAGTTCAGTTTAACTCCTCCCCCACCTTTCAGGACTCCCTGCCCCCACCCCTCGACACAGAGCCGTGCACGAGCGCTGCTGGCCGATTCATGCTCAGTTACGTAAGCATAAGCGCAAGCTCAAGAGGCCCTTGCGCACCCCTTGCGCGACTTCTCACGTCTTGCCTGCGTCGGGCGATTTTTCTAGACTTGCGTCATTTTTTATGTAAGCTTTTACGCGAGCCGCGCAGCCTGCAAGGCTGTGATTGGTCTGCTGGTCTGGTTACTACTTCCTGTCTGGGGCATCACATTTCCGGTTTTCATACCGCCATTTTTAAAAGCCAGAAGGCAAGGACGATTTTCCATTTCGATTTTCATACAGCAAGAACATCAAGAGCCACCGACATCAAGATGAATCGACAGCAAGAGCTCTTGAGCGAGGCAGTGCGTCAATACGAGCACTTGTACAACCCATCGCTGGTGGGCTACAAAGACACACAGAAGTGCTCGAATTCGTGGGATGAGATAGCATCCAACATGGGCATGCCGGTCGGAGTGTGTGTCAACAAGTGGAAAAGCATACGGGACAAATATGTCCGAGAGAAAAAGGCGATGCAAAGCAGAAGTGGCGATGCTGGGGGAAAGGGGGTTTCTCCCTGGTTTATATCGCTGTCGTGGTTGGGGGTGCACATAAAACACCGGGCGACCTGCTCAAACTACGACAAGGTAAATATGAAGGTCTTGTTGTTTTGACGGAAGGAAAGCTGATGGAGGCAGGTTCAACTTGTGCTCGAACAGCATTTTGCTAAAACTGCTCTCTTTGAAAACGCCGCCGTCGCTTTCCCGTCCATAGGCTCCGATGTCCACCATTGTAAAGCGATATCTGGCATCGCAAATTGCCATCAGCACGAAGGAGTGATTACCTTTATAGTTAAAATAATCACTACCGGCATGAGGTGGTGCCTTGACATTCACGTGTTTGCCGTCGAGGCTCCCAACGCAGTTCGGGAAGTTCCATAGTTTCCAAAAATCCGCTGCTATGGATGCCCACTGGTTGGTCGAAGGAACGGGCAGGTAGTCTGGCTGCAGCGCTTTCCACAAAGCCTGGCAGACCTCGGATAGAATGCGGCACACTGTGCTGGATCCCAGTTTATAGCTGTCAGCTACAGCCTGTTGTGTTCCACCCGAGGCTAAAATTCGTATCGCCACAGCCAGTCTCTGGGCGACATCGATTGGCGCGCTGTGGGTGCCCTGATGTTGTATGTGCGGCTGCACACGACGAAGCAGCTCATCGAATCGGCCAGCCGACATACGAAAGTACTTAAAGTGGTGCTCTTCATCGATAGCCCTCATAGGTTGGACAAGAATACGATATTCGCCCGTCATTAGTCTTGGTTGATTTAGTGGCCGTACAGACCACCTCCGCCTCCGTCTTCTCCTCTGCTGGTGCCTCAAGATAAGAAGCTGCTCCTCAATGAGTAGCACCTCCAACGCCCTCAACTGTCCTTGGGATAGGATTGTCCGCTCTGCCATAGTTCACTGAATGTGTAGAACATGACTGGGAGGCGGTTTATAAACAGCCGACGACGACGCCCACACACAAATACACCATATAGGCTTCACTTAGGTAGTCTTCGACCAATAGCAGGAAAATCTCCTTTTCATGGTTCAATTTGAGAAACGCTGCCGTAGGAGGAAGGAGGGTGGGTGGTTTGATAGAATGGAATCCGGCAGGCTCATATACAAAAGCATTAACGTGAAGTGAAGTTAACTTTGCTACCAACACATTATGTCGTTTTAAAATGTAGAGAGATATGCACATTTATACAACCCCAATGATCAACAACTTCATCACCCCTGTTCCTCTGTCTGTTGCCATCATTCACTGTGTATGGGGAGAACACGATCTGGCACATAAACAAACCAACGACTCCCACAGACAAAGACGTCATTCTCGAGGTCGTCTTCAACGAAAAACTTTACTCCACATATTACTCCACCTACTGTTCTGGCGGTAAATTGCTTGGCAACACGCGCAACCTTAAAGGGAGCATGAATTGCTTCGAGTAAATTTTGCGCAACAACGTAACACCAAAGCTGAAGCAAGCAGCCGCCTTTACTTCAACGGCAACCATTGCGTCACTTTTCAGGCCATTCAACTCCCTCAGCTGTCGCCATCGCTGAAAGCTAATCCAATATTTATTCTCGTTTTTCCTCGAGCAGTCTCCAACTTCTTTTTTGTTGCTGCCTTTTCAGTTTCTGTCTTTCTTTTTCTTGCCTTTTTAAAAGGATGAACCGGGGCAAGTAACGGTGGCAGTGGTAACTTCAGTTGTTTCTCTTCCATTGTGTAAACGTTGTAGGCTCACTAGGTCTAGTCCACTGTCATGAACTACTATGACAACAACGCTTTCTTTGCCCTCCGTGAACGCGCTCAGGCCGGCTCAGGCTCGTACACAGAGGGGAGAGAACGCGCAGGCTTGTGATTGGTTCTTTAGATCTGGGCACAGTGTCTCCGATTGGTAAGCATTTTAACAGGTTTATAGCACCTGTGTGAAGTTGGCCCCCCGTCTCATTCAAAATATTAAAATAACACTGCTGTTCGTTTGTGCTAGGTTTGTGCTGGTTTGTGCCGTAAAAATTATCGTTTGTGCTGGTAAGGATTTTGAGTAATTCAAAATTGCATTTTCTGGCATGTGACGTCACCCAGCCCCCCGTTCACGCCCAAATCTCATCAAAATAGTCCCAATCGTTAGTGCTACGTTTGTGCTGGTTTGTGCCGTCAAAAGAAATTGTTTTGCTATTATGGTTTCTTAGTTTTTCCCGTTTGATTTTTCACACATGACGTCACTCAGCCCCCCGTCCTCCTTCAAATCGCGTCAAAATGGTCTCTATCGTTAGTGCTACGTTTGTGCTGGTTTGTGCAGTCAAAATAAATATTTGTGCAACTATAGTTTAAAAGGTATTCCAGTTAGATTTTTCTCACGTGACGTCACTCAGCCCCCCCTCCATCTTCAAATCGCGTCAAAATTGTCTCTATGTTTAGTGCTACGTTAGTGCTGGTTTGTGCTGTTAAAAGAAATGTTTTTGATACTTTACTTTTTAAGTAATTAATACAACTTTATTTTCCCTTCTTGTTATGTAAACAGTCCACTTGTTATGCAACCATCACCCCTAGAACGCTAAAAAATCGTGTCAAAATGGTCTCTATCGTTAGTGCTACGTTTGTGCTGGTTTGTGCAGTCAAAATAAATGTTTGTGCCACTACAGTTTAAAAGATATTCCAGTTTGATTTTTCTCACGTGATGTAACTCAGCCTCCCTGTGCATCTTCAAATCGCGTCAAAATGGTCTCTATGTTTAGTGCTACGTTAGTGCTGGTTTGTGCTGTTAAAATAAATGTTTTTGATACTTTACTTTTTAAGTAATTCATACAACTTAATTTTGCCCTCTTGTTATGCAACACAGCCCAACGTCAACCTTCAAATCGCGGCAAAATGGTCTCTATCGTTTGTGCCAGGTTTGTGCGGTCTTGTATTCTTGTTACTCGTTGCGTTCTCGTCATTTCAGGTTGTGTTCATTGTATTTCTCCGTGCTACGTATGTTCATTGTTTACTCGTGTTTCTGACCTCGGACTGAACCTGTGTGCCCTATTTGGATTATGTTTGCTTACCTGTGTACCGTATCCTGCCAGTAAACGTTTGTTCTTTATTCAACTAGGCCTACTGAGTTCTGAGTCGTGCATTTAAGTTCTGCACATCACCTTCAATTCTTAACAACTATAGTTTTTAAGTGACTTAAATTTTTATTTGGTAAAGCCTTGATTGGAATAGTCCTATTAAGAATTGATGCGTCGATGTCATGAGGTTGTATTTTAATTGTTCAAACACTGTCTCACAAGGTCTTACCTATACAAAAAAAAAAAAAAAACTTCCTGTGGCGAGTGAAAAGTGGTAAAAATAGATATAGGCAGTTTCTTCTGCTTTGCCGTTCAAGTGGTACAGTGGTATGGTTGCCTGCTGCTCTGGCTGAGTGCACATTCTGTGCATCTATTTGTTTGTGTTTCATCTCATGACCCTGCTACTTACAGCAGATACCGTGACAAGTGGCTAATAAAGAATATTACATCTAAATCAAAACCAGACTGAAGTGAACCAAACTCAAATGTATTTGAAAATAACGCACAAAAAACAAGCAAACACCTCATATAAACAGGACATACAAATGTGATGATTGGGGAACAATCAATTATTTTGACGGCACAAACGATAGAGCCTATTTTGAGATTTCAAAGTGGACTGTGGGCTGGTGAGGTCAAACGTGGGCATAATAAAGCTTTAACATTAACTTAAAAACTATAGTTGTTAAGAATTGAAGGTGATGTGCAGAACTTAATTGCACGACTCAGAACTCAGTAGTTGAATAAAGAACAAACGTTTACTGGCAGGATACGGTACACAGGTAAGCAAACATAATCCAAATAGGGCACACAGGTTCAGTCCGAGGTCAGAAACACGAGTAAACAATGAACATACGTAGCACGGAGAAATACAATGAACACAACCTGAAATGACGAGAACGCAACGATCGAGTAACAAGAATACAAGACAGCACAAACCTGGCACAAACGATAGAGACCTTTTTGCCGCTAGGTTGACGGTGGGCTGTGTTGCACAACAAGAGGGCAAAATTAAGTTGTATTAATTACTTAAAAAGTAAAGTATCAAAAACATTTCTTTCAACAGCACAAACCAGCACTAATGTAGCACTAAACATATAGACCATTTTGACGCGATTTGAAGATGCACAGGGGGGCTGAGTTACATCACGTGAGAAAAATCAAACTGGAATACCTTTTAAACTGTAGTGGCACAAACATTTCTTTTGACTGCACAAACCAGCACAAACGTAGCACTAACGATAGAGACCATTTTGACGCGATTTGAAGGAGGACGGGGGGCTGAGTGACGTCATGTGTGAAAAATCAAGCGGGAAAAACTAAGAAACCATAATAGCAAAGCAATTTCTTTTGACGGCACAAACCAGCACAAACGTAGCACTAACAATTGGGACTTTTTTGATGAGATTTGGGTGGAACGGGGGGCTGGGTGACGTCACATGCCAGAAAATGCAATTTTGATCAAAATCCTTACCAGCACAAACGATAATTTTTACGGCACAAACCAGCACAAACCTAGCACAAACAAACAGCAGTGTTATTTTAATATTTTGAATGAGACGGGGGGCCAACTTCACACAGGTGTTTATAGCAGATACAGAATTCGTTTTTTTTTCCGCTTCTTTTTCATTGCCCATAAGTTATTTATTGCTGTCAGGATGTAAAAAACAATTTCAACAGCATATTAAAAAGTGCATATTACTGGATCCCGTACAATATGCCTTTAAACTTCTGTCCTCCATGGATACAAGCATAATTGATTTCAGGATACTTTAACTGGGGTCCTATGTTCCCCGGGTCCTATGTTCCCCGTTTTTCCCAGAAAGGGTCCTATGTTCCCCTGTAGCCATACGGCGGGGAGCATAGGACCCTTTTTGGGAAAAGCGGGGAACATAGGACCCTTTTCTGGGAAAAGGGTCCTATGTTCCCCGCAATCTATCGATCTTTAAAAATATTTGAACTTTGACGCGACATTCGCGTGATGACAGCCAATCGGCATTCAACAGCGTGGCCACTGAGTGACATGTGTAACGTAACAGCCAATCAGCGTTCAACGGGCCAACTCAGTGCAGTGCAGTCCGGGGTGAACTGCAGCATGGAGGAGAAAGTGATTGTTGCCGTTTGCGACTCCCGGAGCTCTTTATATAATAGTATATAATATACCGGTAATATAATTGTATAATAATATCACGGCCAAAAGCTATGTGCGCCTCCGGGTGGCCGTAGCGTGGGGAGCTCTCGTAGGGATTGGGCTTCTCGGGGTTTGTTTACCGGCGTATGAATAGACTGCGTCAGGTTCTCCAACGTCTCTCCCTCTTCCACAAAAGGTAAACACATGCAATGGTAGTTATCTCGGCCGGTATTTGGCAGTAATGGTGGAAAAAGTAACAAAAAGGGAACATATAACCAAAAAGGGAACATATAACCCTTTTTTTTTAAAAAGGGTCCTATGTTCCCCGGTCACATACATATCGGGGAACATAGGACCCTTTTTGGGAAAAGCGGGGAACATAGGACCCTTTTTTTTAAAATAGGACCCGGGGAACATAGACACGCTCCCCTTTAACTCGGAATGTTCAATTTACTTTTGCTACGGTAATGTGTCTTGAATGAATGTATTCCACGTGAACTCCTCTTGTAGAACTGCACATTATGTTTTCTTTGATAATCCTCCACTGCCTTCTGCAACTCAATATAAGCAGAAAATGTAGCACCCACAAACAAACCATCCTCCGCCATATAGTCCAAAAGAAAACCGTACCATTTAGTCCAAAAGAAAACCTTAACCAGAGGCGCCGCATCCCATTAGGCATACCAGGCAACTGCCTGGGGCCCCGCAATTGTTTGGGGGCCCCGGGCCACGGGGGGGGGCCCCTTAGAGCCAAAAAAAGAAAAAAAAAAAATCGCTCCCCCCCCCCCCCCCCCCGTCAACAATCGCTCCACACCCCCCCCTCCCCCCGTCAACAATCGCTCCCCCCCCCCCCCCCCGTCAACAATCCTCTGCCTAGGGCCCCCACACTACCTAGAATCGCCCCTGACCGTATCAATAGAAAACTCCTTATAAATGCTATTCTTACAGTCGCCGTAAGAATAGCCACTACCTATAAATTACGCGCCGAGCAAACTGGAATTAGCCGGTCAAGTGACAAGCTGCCGTACGAATAGCCTAATTGCTATTCTTACGGTCGCCGTACGAATAGCCACTGCCTAAAAAAAAACATCTTTATTTTATGAGTGAGAGAATATAACAGTAAGCATTCAGGATGGTCGTTTTTTTCTAGCACAGTTGAGGTACTTACCTTCATAAGAACCAAGATGTTTTTTACACCCATGATGCTGAGGTTATATTTTTAATGATTTACTTTTTTCTCTTAGATCAAGCTTTGTGATTCATCACCAGTGATGAAAAAAGAAAGTAAATCTATGGGCTGTAGCTGTCTCTGAGGTGAAAAGAACAACAAATGCAATGGCATCACGTACACCTACATCTGTAACTGTAACTCTGTTCAGTTCAATAACTACCCCAACTTCATGTAAGACTATGGAAGCCTATATGTAGCAAAATTCAAATGGCAATGCAATTTGCAATTCAATAAGTAATTACGTTATGCAATTTACAATGCATTATTCAATTTCATAATGTAATTTGCAAATACGTTATTCAAAGTGTATTTCAATATGCAAAGTGACAATGCAATCCTCAATTAAATTTGCAAAAGTTATACCAATAAAAATACGATAACATTTTGTCAAATTCTTTGAGTTCCTTTATTCAAATTTAAAAGCTATAGCGTCCCCGTGATTGTAATCCACTTCGCCACGCTCCGTGTGTTGCGATATTCAAATGACATTTCAATCCGCAAAACGGAATCCAAAACGGAATCCAAAACGGAATCCAAAGCGGAATCCAAAACGGAATCCAAAGAGGAATCCAAAAAGTCAATATGCAAAGTGGCAAAGGAATCAGCCAATCAGCGTCTGGGAGGGAACTACGTCACTTTCTATTGTCTCCAAGGGCATCTCCACGGTAATAATAATAATAATAATAATTTAATTTAAAGGGCGCCTTTCAAGACACCCAAGGTCACCTTACAGAGCATAAAGTTATCATAAATCGTTTAAAACAAGACATTGTGGAAAAATAATTATAATAAATAAATAAAACAAAAACAAGACAAAACAAACAAACAATCAAGACAGTGATCAGTTAGAAGTTGTGTGCGAGTTTGAACAGGTAAGTTGTGACTTGAAGGTTGTAATGGTGTCTGACTGTTTTATGTGTGGGGGGAGGGAGTTCCAGAGCCTGGGTGCTGAACAGCTGAATGACCGGGCACCCATTCGTAATGAGTCGTGATGTGGGGATACATAGTAGTCCAGCAGAGGTTGAGCGGAGGGAGCGGGAGGGAGTGTAGCCTATTCTTGGAGGAGGTCGCAGAGGTAACTGGGGGCTAGGTTGTCGAGAGCTTTGTAGGTCAGGAGTGGGTGGAGACGGTGGGTCTCCCGACCCTATGTTTCGCACCCAGTGCCTGTAGCATTTGGGAAATCTTTGTGTTTACCACTCTGGCGTCAAAACGTACCAGTGAGGATAAGTCGTCTATCCTATCTCCCAGAACACGCACTCTATCTACTGCATCTGTGTCTTCAACAAGATTGTTCTCCACATCATCGGCCAAACTTCGGAGCGTATCAATAATCTCCATTGGAATGGTGATACTCATAGAATCTAGAGTTACAATAAGTAACTATCGTTTCAGCCATTTACTCTACAATTCAGAATTGAATGAGAGGAGGGCTGACAATCAAATATCGCGCTTCAGAAACGGCCAATCATAGGAAAGCCCGCCCTGCCTTGGTTCCCTCCCCCATAGTGCCAAAATTAAATCTGAGCGAGAGCGTAAAAACATCTTTCGTGAGAGGTTTTGCGCGCGCTGAGGTAATTTGCGCGCGCGAGAGGCTGTTTTGCGCGCGCGGAGATCATTTGCGCGCTCGCAGTTAATATCTACGCGTGTGGAATAATATAATACGCCCGAATGCATCTTTTATCACATTGGTGAATTATGGCACTAATGTGTCGCCATACTCATTTATTGGAGTATGCGCGAACAATACTTTGGGTTTTCGCGCCGGCAATCTCAACAAACAAAATCAGTCGAGAGGAGACGCCACATCATGGGGAAGCAGGGCTCTCAAGTCTCACGCATTCGGCGTGAGACACACGCAATTCGACCCATGCACACGCTCACACGCCACACTTCGTATTTCTCACGCAGAGAAATTACCAGGATAGCGCCCACCAACTTGCGCCACTATTTAACAGTGGAACAGGTAGGAATCAAATGGGTTCCCCTTACAAAGGGTGACCAGATGTCCTCTTTTGCCCAGACATGCCCTCTTTTTGAGACACTTTTAAAAATAAATGTATCCGGGCGGAATTTCAAAATCGTCCGGGATTTTATTAAAGCCTCATACATGTTCACATTGAATTTGCGTTGCGTTCCTCTGGGTCGTTCACAAACTACTTAAGCTACGCCCTCCCCACCTCAGTTCTGTTCGCTTTGCATTGCTGGAAGTGAGTAGGGGGAGTGGTTAAGTAGAGCCTTCAGATTGGACGGTTTGACTTTAGAGTTACCGTCATGTTTTGTATTTTTTTTTTTGTTGCCATTATTGTTTTATAGGGACAAACATTAACAAATTCCTCCTATAGGGGATTGATAAAGTTCTATCTATTGAACAGAAAGAAACACTTGGTCATACTTTACACACTGTTTACCACAGCATTGGCCTACTGAATGCCACAGATATATTTTAAGCATTGGACTGAATGCCACATAAATATATAATTATGTTTTTGCACGTTTGCAACGTTTAAAAGTTCAGGGAAAAGTATAGCCTCTACTGGTGTTGCTTAGGCCAATATCCTTTTGAGGCAGTGTTGTTTCCGAATATTAGTGTTAAGGGCCAATAATGCTTACTATCATACATTAGTCACCATGTCTGTGGACGGGTTAGGGTTAGGGTTCGGGCTGGCTCCATACATTACGAAGGAGTTAGTAAAAGAGGTCAACGAGGCAAGTGGTGGATTCATTGAAATGGTTGAGGAAATTTGAATGCTGAGAAACTACAGCAATTTGAAAAGAGTTTGTTTGTTTATATTTTATATTGTGTGTTGAAAGTTTGATATTTAAACCAATAATACAGCTACACTTTCACACCATCACTTTGTTTATTGTTTTTTTAATCTTTTATTATCATTTCTGGGTACATGGTCTTAAGAGACATCAGGCCTCTAGGCTTTGAGTTAGGCCCTCAGTTTGGCTCTTTGATTGGTGAGTGCACATTTATCCTTTGGCACATTCATTAATGTATTGACATGAATGTTTCATATGTTCCAAAAAAACATGAATAACATATGCACGACCGCGTTTTACGACTGCTTAATGGGTGCGATGTAGGTCTTAATTTTTATTGAAGTGGTCTTAAAAAAGTCTAAAAAAAAGTCTTAAATTTGGGTTGATCAAACCTGGGGAAACCCTGAGATAAGTAGGGTGTTATCAATTCATACATATCCAATTGTTTATTAATAGTATTTTTGTTCTAGGACCAGCATTGGTGGAGTTGGAGACGGTCACATTCTGGCGCTGTCGCTTCAGTGCTCCTATTTTCATCTCATAGAATAATATGACTTTTTTCAACTATTTAAAAATAAACTTTTGTAGACTTGAACTGGAAACACGTCCTGTAAGTCTTTACACAAATCTGTATAATAATGTTGTTTGTTTCTGTACTATTGGTGCGGTCACATTCATGTATATAAATTCTGATAAGACATGGACATCCCCAACTCCAATTACACCATCTCTCAACATGCCACTACTTGTGTGCTATTTATCATTCACATTGTCACGGTCTCTCCCACCGGATCCTAGCTGCCACTAGTTTTCTCTGTTAGTCTTGTCTGTCTCTGTCACATTCTGTTTCATGTACGGGGGCGTGGCCTGCTGAACTCCCCAACCCAGCCACGGTGATCACCCGCACCTGACCGTCATCACCAATCCCGCCCACCTGTATATATTCCCCAGTCATTCAACCATTCGTCGCCAGATGGTCAGCTAAACTTACCTGGTTAAGTTATCCTCCGACCTCTCTAGGACTTTCTAGTTATTCTCGTTATTCTCGTTCGAGTCGCCATTTCTGATCCTGTTGTTTCCCTCCTCGGTCATCGTTGTCACGTCCACCACTCGACTCCCTTCTCCTGCCGGAATACCAGTTCCTCCGAACCGTCGAGGGTGACTATCTGTCCGGCAATCTACCCGACCCACCAACTCCGGATCGCCACGAACATTCTCCTCTGCTCTGTGTAGCAATAAACTGTTTAATTGCTACCAACCTCGTCCTGTCGTAATTTGTGCCGTGCGTTTGGGTTCACCCCGTCTTGAGCCGTAACAAACATAGACCTATTAAGAAATAATGATACTATTAATCTGAAACGTAAAGCTATTTTCTTACCAACGATGTCCCTGCCTGACACATATCCCCGTCACGTAGGGACTAGACTAATGACGTAGGCTAATACAAAAAATGTGACTGAAAAAGGGACTTCCCTTGTGTAAATGCCAGGTTCTATGAACATCCTTTCTGTACCGACAGCGATATATTGATGCACTTCTTATGACAAATGTACTTAGCCTATTGTAAGTCGCTTTGGATAAAAGCGTCTGCTAAATGCCCTAAATGTAAATGTAAATTTGGATGTCTGCGTCG
This sequence comes from Gadus morhua, assembly GCF_902167405.1. Taxonomy (NCBI): domain Eukaryota; kingdom Metazoa; phylum Chordata; class Actinopteri; order Gadiformes; family Gadidae; genus Gadus; species Gadus morhua. The sequence goes on from NC_044062.1 coordinate 27,616,440, forward strand.
GGGCCAGCAGACCGCTGCAGTCCAAACTCTCGCTGGAGACGTAACTCCTGTAGCTCCTTTCTCAGCTCCTGTAGGGGAGAGCCGGGTCGATTGAAACACTTTTCAGTTAAACGTCTTTTTCAAAGATGACGTTACGTATACAAATAATTTTAACATGTGATCAACAACTCACAGTTGTGTTCTCTTAGTTACAAGTGAAATTTAATACATATGTTGGACGATCGAGCTGCTTTTTAACTTTGAACGTAAGTTGACATTTGTTTCAAACGCCCCGCCTAGTAGGGACGTTTGAAACACACATGCGGGACGATTGAAACAGCATATTTTAAAAAGAATCTATTGCCCTTACTCTTGTTTTTATGCAACATACTAGACAACATACTAGTTTACTCGTCATTGCTAAAATCTCACATAATTCCGCATCATATAAATAGGTCAAAATATATTTTTGGCCCGTGCGTAATTATCAAGATGCACATTTCGATTAAAACTCACCTTTCTTCTTTTGGACGACTACATTTGCATTAAATTTACTTATTTCCCTGTCCTAAGTCATGTTTAAGGATACCCAGTTGAACATCCTTTTATTTATTTTAAACAAAAACGACCAGGTCAACAGGATATCACGAGACCTGTTACAGCGGATATTTATCCAAGCGCCGCACAGGGTTAATTTCTTTTCGACACGCACAGCCTGGCGCACAGAAGCATCCGGAGTCTCTGTGGACAGGTAAGTGGCTAAACTTATTTTATCTGATAAATATTGTGTAATAGTCTGCACATTGACATGAACATTATGTTGAAATCATATAACAAGCAGAACTTTGATTAAGATTGCACTCTAGCTGATTGATGGTAATGGCTGGAGAAAAAGATAAATCGGCATGCCATGTGTCATGACCAAGAGCAAGGGTGTAGAAGGCTGGCCTATAGCTTATACCCAGCAGTTTTTAAGTGTGCATGTCCACTAAATTCAATTATTATTGTCATAATTTAATGTAGCCGTTGTTATTTTGGATGCGTTACAATCATGGACGAAAAGTAGGCCTACCCAGCGAAATATTTAATAGCCCAGCTCCCACTCATAGCCTAACCCAGACCTAATAGTTAGTTAGTTAATCAGTCTAGAATGTTAACTGAATTGTGCTGTAGGCCTACATTTACAGTATTTCCACTGCAAACTAGTGCAGACACATGGACAGTATAGTAGGCTGAGTATTTTTATTCTTTGTCACACAGGTGACACAGGTAGTGTGCACTCCCGTCGGTGCAAGCCTCATGCGACCACTTATAACAAAAGACACACTGGACCCACTCTTCCCCAGGCATCGAGGCGCTGAAGAGCTCGGAGCACACGAGGCAGCTGACGTCCTCGCTGGATAGGCCTAAATAAATTGGAGAAGTGGAGGCAGCAATGGTGGTGAACTCTGCTGCCTCCGGAACAGGACAAACTAGGCCTAAGGTGGGGCTGACTCCATCAGCGGGCCAGGTGATGGTGGGAGGAGCAGCTGAGGTGGCAACTCCAGCAACTCCGGCATCAGGAGCGGGCGAGAACAGCCTCTTCTTGGGAGCCCGAGAGGAGGGAGGCTGCTTGGCGGGACGACGCTGCTTCCCAGTTCCCTGCTTTTCCGCCTCTAAAGCAGCCCTCACCGGGGTGTCCGTAAGTATAGCAGTTGTCCTGAAAACGTTAAATTGGACGTTTTGGACTTTTAAAAAAAAAAAAAACTAAAAAAATGGACTTTTTTTATGAACTTGGACTTATGGGACTATTTACTTATCTATTATGAACTCTGTTTAATCCTCTGTTGCTTCTGATGAAGTGTTCCTACCTGAAGTGGCACCTGGAGAAGCGCTGACCTCGTCACCCGAAGCCTGGGGAGGAGGACGGTCTGTGGAATAGGCTCCGGCGAAGTCCTTTTCCTCAAACGCAGAGGGGTTAAAAGGCCAGATCCCTGGACTTGAGAACCCGGAGGTAATGTTGTTCACTGTCGCAGCCTTTGGTAAGGCTTCAGCAACGATGGAGGGCACATCATAAATGGAGATGTTGATCCCTGGGTGGCTCCTCATCCACCTGTCCGCCGCACTGTTTACGTACCCCTTTAGGGGGCCGAAGACACTAATGTCCATTGGCTGCAACCTGTGGGTGCAGTGGGGAGGGAATGACAGCAGCACTATGCCATTAGCTCTGCAGTAATCAATTGCTGCAATTGACAGGTGGGACGGGTGATTGTCCAGCAGGAGGAGCAGCTTCGACTCCTTGGACACACGGGTGTGCCTGGTGAAGTGGGCCAGGTACAGGAGGAAGTCTGGCTCCTTCATCCAGCCAGTTGGGTTGCCGCTGCCAGCACAGCCAACGGGTCCACCCCTCAGGAAGTGGTCTTTGAACCGCTTACGGGGGAAGATGAAGAATGGCGGAACAAGGTCGCCCTGCGCATTGCCTGCCAAGGCAACTGTGACCAGGGTCCCCCTCTCCGCTGAGGTCACTGACCCGACCTGCTTCTGCCCCATCTGGGCGACGACACGGTCTGGCACCTGGACAGTGGTGACCCCTGTAAATAGTTGTGAGTATAGTTGTGTATATATATATAGTTGTGTGTATATAGTTGTGTTTTTTGTTAATAAAGTTCATATTAAATACCGGTTTCATCAATGTTCCAAATGTCCTTGGCCTGGAACTGGTGCCGTTCCAGCACCGTCTTTAAATTTTGGTGGAACAAGTTTACATTTGTTTGGTTGAAGCTGGACAATCGCTGTTGGCTAGTGGCCTCTGGACGCCGAAGGGAGAGGCTGCCACTGCGCTCCATGAAGGAGGTGAACCAGTCCTTCCCCGCCATGCTCTTCCTCGACCAGGATGCAGGGAATGGGCAGCTGAAGTGGACTGCCAGCTCAAAGGCAAATTTTCTGACCTGAAGGGGTCATAAAAAGTTGATGTTTATGTTTATGTTATTTGTTCATATTTATTAAATCATATTTATTAATTAAAGCATGTGCATAGCATACTTGTGTGCCTGTCCTACAACTTATGTAGCCCTTTTCACAACACTGACCTCATTAGGGGTGAGCCCAAAATAAATGGCTGCTGCCCTCTTCAGGTAGTCCCTGACCTTTCCCTCCTGCGCTGCGTTAAAAACCCTATTGTGTGGGTTATAGCCAGGGGACCTAGCCGCTTCACTGCCCTCTTCTGCCCTCCGCTTGAGGTAGCGTGACAACGTCACATGGTTAATGTTGTTGGCCAACGCTGCCTGCCTCACTGAGCTCCCAGAATTGACCTCGCTGCAGGCCCTGGAATACACCCATGCAGGAACCTGCCCACGGGAGGTGGTTCTCCTTCTCACGCGCGGCATTTTTCACTCTGTAATAATCTGTTGATGCATGTGATAAACACGTTTTGTTCATTCAAAATATGTTATTAATTCAAAGCAATAATTATTCATTGCAAAACATTGATTAATTCTGTGATTTATACAGGTAATGATCGTGCAATGTTCGCGTAATTACGCATGGTATGTGCGGGACGTTTGAAACAGGTGTTTCAATCGTCCCGCCAGCGACTACTGACACTTAAACCTTTTTTACCTCTAAACTTCAAAACTGACATTGCACACTTTATCACAGGTTTAAATACTAATTCATCTGTTGTATAGTGATATTATTATGGCATGAAACAAAAAAATACAACTATTTATTACAAAAAAACTACCGCAGGAAGGATTTTACTTACAGCTCTCGAAAACAGGTTCGCGGGATAACATCTGAACGGCGTGACGTCATTACATGAAATTTCCCGGGGTTGGTCAGTCTTGCTTGCTGAACGTAGTGACGAATTTTGACGTGAAAGCCTTGCGTGGTTTTCGAGTAAATCGCTGTGTTTCAATCGTCCCGTGTTTCAATCGACCCGGCTCTCCCCTACTTCATTTGAGACGCTTTCAGCAGCGGATGTGGACATATCCATGGCAGCCGGTTCAGAGAGAGCAGTAGTCTTGATCGTTGAAAAGGAGATCAACTTCATCTTCCGGAGGGGCAGTTTCGACGAACCGATCCACTCTCTCCCACACGCCGCGCCTTGGGGTTCCGACTGTATACTGGTTCCACTCACAAATGGGCGCTACAGCACCTTTTGTAAGTCTCCTTCGACCCTGAAGAGTAGTCGGCTCAATCATCTTGTCAGAGCTAAAGTGTCTGCTACAGATCTTAGAGTGAGTGGTGATGACATATTTATCCCGGCGTATGTTTACAATCCATTGTCTCCTCACGTCAGTTTGGCTCGGAAAGCCATGGAAACTTATACCCCTTCGGATTTGGGCTTTACAGTGGGGGACACGGCAGTGCTCGGTGTAGGTTTCTCCTGCCTATAAAAATGAACCGTTTTTAAATGTTTGCGGTCTTGATTCATGTCTAAAGTGTATCAACGTCAGCTGACTAGCGCGATAAACACACAGACCGGAACCGGCCGAGCTGCATTTTTTGAAACAGGAAATACGTCAAACAGCTTAGTGCATACACCCTATACATATGCTGCTATCCATTTGGATGTACGAAGTGCTAAAGTCGCAAATCTCCCAGCTTTCTTGCGGCATTTCACTGAGGCACGCCCCCTTTCGGTTGTAGTATCTCGTCGCTTTCAAAGTAGAGCGAGCAGAGCTGTACAACTCGTCAAGAAGATGGCTGCGCCCATAGTCAATGGTAAATAACGATGTATTTTCTTTGTATTTGTACCACGTTGGTGGTTTTAATGCCGTTTTTAAATCCTCTTAAATACTTAATTTCATTGCTGCTTTAATCCGGTGACCAATTTATGCATTGCACGGTCTTGCTTTGCGTGCAATTCAATGTAAAGTTGTGTTTTCAAGCTGGTTTGCTAAAATAGGCTATGTTGCCAATGATGACTAGCCCGCTACTAACCCTCATGGCTCGAGAGAAACACGACAGCACTTGTTGAAATTAAAATTGGCGAAAATGGCAAAATATTATTGCAATGTAAAATAATAATAATACATTTAATTTAGAGGCGCCTTTCAAGACACCCAAGGTCACCTTACAGAGCATATAGTCATCATATATCGTTTAAAAAAACAAGACATTGTGGAAAAAAAAAAAAAATAAACATAAAAAATAAATAAAACAAAAACAAGACAAAACAAAACAAACAAACAAACAATCACAACAGTGATCAGTGGGGTGTTCCACAAAGCCGGTTTCATCACATAACCGGGTAAGTTAACCCAGGGTTTTCGGTAACCCTAGGTTTTCCGTTCCAAAAGGATCACGGTATGTTAGTTGCTATAGCAACATATGCTCTGAATCAAACCTGCCGGTTTTATCACATAACCGGGTAAGTTAACCCAGGGTTTGCGGTAACCCGAGGTTTTCCGTTCCAAAAGGATCACGGTATGTTAGTTGCTATAGCAACATATGCTCTGAATCAAACCTGGTCGGTGCAGGTTTTGCACAGGTTAAGTTCAAAGATAACCCGGTTTTGCTCAGGGTATTTAAACCCGCGTTCACCACAGCTTTTACGTGATCACAATGGCATGCCCTTTTGACGAGAGGCCGATTGATATCGGAGCGCAAATAATTCGTGCCATTCACAGAGAGAGATTAATTAGACCACGGCTCGACATATTGTCCTTTCCGGAGGACTTTTTGCTGGAGAGATATCGTTTTTCACGTGGTTCTTTGCTTTATTTAAATAACCTTCTCCAACCATACATTGCAAATGTTACCAATCGTGCATCTGCCCTCAGTCCACTCCAAACAATTTGCACAGCTCTCCGTTTTTTTGCGACGGGAAGCTTTTTGTACAGCGTAGGAGATGCTGAGCACATAGGCAAAGCCACGGTCTGCCGCTCAGTACGTAAAGTTTGTCTTGCGCTGAAGCGGTTGTTGCGGAACTTCATCGTATTTCCAGGCCATAAACCCACGAGACGCATGAAAATGGAGTTTCACCAACTTGCAGGTCAGCATTATCTACTTTACGTGTTCCCAAATGGCACCGAAATTATCCTCGTTGACTTTTCATCTGGGTGTTTTATTTCAGGATTTCCAAATGTAATTGGGTGCATTGATGGCACACAAGTGCCCATACTGGCCCCATCTATAAATGAGGCAGATTATGTGAACAGGAAAGGCTATCACAGTATAAATGTTCAGGTAAGTGTACACTGCCTATATTGGATATTTCCAATATCTCCATGGTTTGTTAATCGCTGTCGATCTTTTTCTTTTATCACTAGATGATATGTGATGCTTCCCACATGATCACCAATGTAGAGGCAAAATGGCCTGGTTCAGCCCATGATGCAAGGATGTATCGTGAATCCAATTTGAGCCGTAAATTTCAAGAGGGTGAGTTGCATTCTGAACATATCATAGATCTCATATTATTGTGCTTGTGCAAGATAGCCCAAAGTTTGTATTTGATCGCAGGGCAATTCGATGGGTGGATCCTAGGAGATCGAGGGTATCCATGCCTCCCGACGCTCATCACCCCGTACCCTAATCCCGCTCCTGGACCACAGACTACATTAAACCGGGCACACAGCAGAACCCGCGTTAAGATTGAAAACACATTTGGGATATTGAAGTCCAGATTTCAATGCCTACGTGGACTAAGAGTTTGTCCGGAACGGGCATGCGACATAATTGTTGCATGCGCCGTCCTCCACAATATCGCCACCCTGCGCAAAGAGATGCCTCCCCCCTTTGACCCGTTCCTCGAGGAGGAACACATTCCCCAAATGGATTCAAGGGCTGGACAAAGGATGCGGGAACACATTTGCCAAAATCACTTCAATTAAAAAAAAAAAAAACACCAAACACTGTTTTTATCAATCATTTTTATTCTTTAGTTGCTGAGGGAGGAAAAATAATATAATTAGACATTGAATAGCAATATCATGTCCGCGTTGAATTTCTGCCCAACCTCCTTTTTTTTACCTCTATCAGCAGCTTTGTGTACTCCATTTGCAAATCAGCCTTAGCGATTTCCCGCTGAAGATGAAGTCGATATAATTCTTTAGTAGTCAACTGAAATAGAGGAAAATATTGTTTTAACATTCAAGCGACATACTTGGCCAATAAATTAAGTGAGTAGCCTAGGATATGTCTTACATGCTGATATTGCGACCCTGATGTACCCGCCGCTTCCTCGACCACAGTCTGTTAAGAGACAAGTGAGTTTGAGAACACTGTTAGTTTAGTTGAATCGTCAATAATGACTTGGAACTGGCAAGAAAAAGCGAGGCCTATACCTCAGTTCTTTCAGACCCATCCATGGCAATATTTTCATCGGGCTCCTGTCATACAAAGAGCAATTATAGGCCTATTGGCTGAGTATTTTGAGATGCGCTTACAACAGAAATGTAAAAAAACAAAAACAGGCCTACCGGACTTACATAAACTGGAGGATTCGTAGCCGGCTCGATTAAAAGCAATACTCCGTCTTGATCTGTGAAGTTGATTAATTAGTCACGTTTTGGAATAGAGCCACATAGGCCTATACAGCAGGCATACAACAAACATGGGGTTTTCTACCCAGCTACAAAATAACATTTGGAACATTTGCGCTATGACACACACACGGCTTGCATGTGTTTGCATACAAAAAATGAAATAACAAAAAAACCTACATTCAACCAGTGGGTTGACAGTGGACGGAGATGGCCCCGGACTCTCGGAGGAGGTACCTCCAGGTATCCCCTCCATGCCAGGGCGCCCTGCATTAATGGTTAGAGCCAGCTCCTCAACCGGGGTGAAGGTAATTGGAGGGCCCGATCCAGTCTGCCGACTGTCGGCCCTCTTACGATTGGCTTTAAAAATAAAAAAATGGGCTATTAAAATACAGGAGTGACAAATAGGCCTATGATATGACAAATATGTAGGACGATGGTGGGAAAAGCTTACCAGCTTGTACAACGTTTTTGTATTTCATTTTTACTTGTTCCCGAGTTCGTTTGGGGGCCGTCGGATTACATCTTTATAGATAACAGATTATGGAATGTTAAGAAAGCTTAACTGAGATAGGTAATGAATGGATTCATAGTTCAAATATTTAGGATAGTGCTTTTACCATGACACTTACGAATTTATGCGGTCAGCTATCCTCTGCCAGGCTTTATTTCTCATTATGGCAGATGCTTTTGTGTTGCATTTCCTCATTATCACTCCCTTTTCCTCATCGTAACTCTCCAGGAGAACCTGGAGGTCAAGATCTGAGAAATATGCGGCCCGTTTCGCCATATTGATCGGTAATTCCATGATCCATACATCACGTCTTTATAGGTTTGGCGTGGACGCGCACAACCCTGGGTTAACCAACCGCGAGTTGATTGAACTAATGCATAACCACTGCTGTGGAACCGAAAACTCTGGGTTGGTCGGCACAGGGTCAATCAACCTAGAGTTCAGCGTTAACTCAGTGTTTGTTTAACCTCCGTTCGTGGAACACCCCACAGTTAGGCGTTGTGTGTGAGTTTGAACAGGTGAGTTTTGAGTTGTGACTTGAAGTAGAGGTCTGCATTGGGATTGGGTCCCGCCGGGTCCCGCGGGACCCAACCCAAATCTCGCGGGAGCGGGCGGTTTGAACTTTGCTGCGGGCGGGAACGGGCGGGTGAAACAAAACACTGCGGGTTCAGGTCTAACTTAGAAAAGAGACAATATCCTCAATCACTGCGTGATTATATAAAGGTAGAAAAATAAATAAAATAGGCCTACAGAAGAGGAGAATAGAATATGAAACAGCCCTTATTGAATTGAAAAATGAAAACAACGAAATAGGAGCGCTAGACCAGTGCATCAAAAGACACGCAGCCCATGAGTCTCTTTTTAATAGCCTATATAATTACGTGTTTTCTCCTGCGGGACAAGAGAAGACACAAAATCAATGCATCTCTATTATTGTGCGGGCATAAATTCTCAGAGTTTTGCAGGTGCGGGCGGGAGTGGACATGCACATTGCGGGAGCGGGCGGGAGTGTAACACACACGTTGCGGGCGCGGGCGGTAATGGTCAGAAAATCAGCGGGAGCGGGCAGGAGCGGGATGAAGAAAACAGTCCCGCGCAGGTCTCTAACTTGAAGGTTGTAATTGTTATAAAAGGCTTGCAATGTTAATGTTTCTGTAAAACAGGTTAGAAAAACAGGTTAGGCTCAAAACTGTTGAGGGACAATCTACTCTTCTCACTTTACGCACAGGCCACAATCTTGCCATGGTCTGACGCACAGGCCAGAATCAGAGCACAGGTTGAGAAGAAGCGAGACTACAGCCTCCCCCACACAACTACTCTGCCACTATCTGACACACAGATAGCAGACAGCCCACAGACCTTGTAGAGAGACAACAGCCCGCCCGACGCCATCAACACTGTGCCCTCCCCCATCGCTGATGCTGGCTTGGCGAGGAACGGCCACCCCCCTCCTCTGCATTCCCCCATCGATGATGACCTCCAGCCTCATCTCTCCCATAGCCACAATAACAACTCCAGCTCCGATGTCTCCCTTTGCGATTTTCCAGCCGAATTTAAGAAACTGGAACATGCTGGCATCAAACTTGCATCTGTGTCAATGATAGCATCTCCACGTCATGGCCGCAGGCTGCTAACACTGCTAACACCCAGGAGGACGGCGCCCCACCCCCGCCCCGATAGTAGTCCTGAGTATTACTGAGACAAAAAAGGGTTCAGCCGTAGACACAGTATAAAGGAAGTTTCTCATAATCTGCTGAACCCAAGGTTGCCTACGTCAAAGCAGGGCAACTTTCGCATTCATGCTGTAACCACTAAGAGAGTAAACAAAGGGAAACTTAGACACACTGCTAACCTCACAAATCTCATATCTATTGCCTCCAAACCAAAAACAACCTTAAAGCCTATCAACAGCACCATCAGGATGGCTCTACTTAATGTGAGGTCTCTTAATAACAAATCATTTTTAGTTAATGATTTTATTAACACTTCCAAACTGGATTTTATGTTTTTAACTGAAACATGGCTGGAACAAAATAACAGTGCAACCGTTCTGATAGAGACAGCTCCTCCCGACTATAACTTTTTTGATGCATGTAGATCTGGAAAAAGAGGTGGAGGGGTTGCTGCTCTATTTAAAAATGTATTTCAGGGGAAACAAATGTTATTTGGTGATTTTCCATCGTTCGAATACCTTAGTGCTGTATTGAAATGCTCCCCCAGAGTTCTCCTATTAATTATTTACAGGCCACCCACATATTCTGCAAATTTTTTCGATGAATTCACAGAATTATTGTCTAGCATCTCCACAGAATTTGACTGTCTAGTTATCAGTTTTCATACTGATGTTTTGAATGACAAGTGTGCAAAAAAACTTTTTACCATTTTGGACACATTTGAACTGTCTCAACATGTGAAAGAGGCTACTCATTGTAAGGGGCACACTCTAGACCTGGTTATCACAAAGGGCCTCAATGTTTCTGATCTCTCTGTGACTGATCCTTCCTTGTCTGACCACTTTTGTGTTTTCTTTAACATATCTTTTGTTCCCGACATACAGACAAAATCAAACACTGTCAAAAAACGGTATATCAATGAAGATTCTAATGTACTTTTTAAAAAGGCCATCTCATTGCTACAACCTCTAAACCCATGTTCTGCTGATGATCTTGTAGAAAACTTTAATTTGAAAATTTTGAAAGTCATAGATGTCATTGCACCTTATAAGGTTAAAACGATTTCTGGAAAGCAAAAGGCACCCTGGAGAAAAGCTGCTTCTGTAACAGCACAGAAAAAGGGATGCAGGAAGGTTGAACGCATCTGGCGTAAAACAAAACTTCATATTCACCATGATATCTATAAAGAGAGCCTCCGTGCCTACAATTTAGACTTGAAAAATGCTAGAGAAACATTTTTCTCGAATATCATTAAAACCAACACTAATAATGCAAAAACCCTATTTGCAACTGTTGACAGACTGACCAACTCCCCAACAGAAATTCCACCTGATCTCCATTCCACGCAGAAATGCAATGAGTTTGCAGCTTTTTATATTGATAAAATTGAAGGTATCAGACGCGCCATCAATATCTCCACGTCAAACAAAAATGGAGGACTACCACCCTGTTCAGGCAAAAATTACGTGGCAAGGATGGCATGCTTTAATGTTATAGACTCTCAAAATCTTGTGGAAACTGTGACACAACTAAAGCCATCCACCTGTTGCCTTGATACTATACCTACCAACCTCTTTAAGAATGTTTTCGACTGCCTAGCAGTAGACATATTGCAGATAGTTAACAACTCAGTTAGATGGTGGCAGTGGTCGTTTCGGCAAAACTGGCAACAGGGACGCGACAGAAGCGAAAAAGATTACAGTGCGAAGGCACTCACTGGATCGGCTGGCGGCCGAGTGTGAAGCGGCTGGGATGAGGATCAGCACCGCTAAATCTGAGGCCATGACTCTTAGCAGGAAACCGGTGGATTGCTTACTCCGGGTAGGAAATGAGTCCTTAGCCCAGGTGAAGGAGTTCAAGTACCTCGGGGTCTTGTTCGCGAGTGAGGGTACTATGGAGCGTGAGATTGGCCGGAGAATCGGAGCAGCGGGGGCGGTATTGCGTTCGCTTTACCGCACCGTTGTAACGAAAAGAGAGCTGAGCCGCAAGGCAAAGCTCTCGATCTACCGGTCGATCTTCGTTCCTATCCTCACCTATGGTCATGAGGGCTGGGTGATGACCGAAAGGACGAGATCGCGGGTACAAGCGGCCGAGATGAGTTTTCTCAGAAGGGTGGCTGGCGTCTCCCTTAGGGATAGGGTGAGAAGCTCAGCCATCCGTGAGGAACTCGGATTAGAGCCGCTGCTCCTTTACTTAGAAAGGAGTCAGCTGAGGTGGTTCGGGCATCTGGTAAGGATGCCCACTGGGCGCCTTCCTTGGGAGGTGTTTCAGGCACGTCCAGTGGGGAGGAGACCTCGGGGAAGACCCAGGACTAGGTGGAGAGATTATATCTCAACACTGGCCTGGGAACGCCTCGGGATCCCCCCGTCAGAGCTGGTCAATGTGGCCCGGGAAAGGGAAGTCTGGGGCCCCTTGCTTGAGCTGCTCCCCCCGCGACCCGACCCCGGATAAGCGGATGACGATGATGAGGTTAACAACTCTCTCCAGTCAGGCAAGTTCCCAAAGGCTTTGAAAACTGCAGTTATTAAACCCCTTTTAAAAAAGCGGAGCCTAGATGCCTCTATTATTAACAACTACAGACCAATATCAAATCTACCCTTCATAAGTAAAATCATTGAGAAAGTTGTCCTCCAGCAACTAAATCACTTCCTGGCATCAACTGGTTGCTATGACACCTTCCAATCAGGATTTCGACCCCTGCACAGCACTGAGACCGCCCTTATTAAAGTTGTAAACGACATCCGTCTTAACACAGACTCTGGCAAAACCTCAATACTAATGCTACTTGACCTCAGTGCTGCATTCGACACTGTAGACCATACATTACTTCTGGAAAGGTTAGAAAACTGGGTGGGGCTTTCAGGCACTGTCTTAAATTGGTTCAGGTCCTACCTACAAAATAGGAACTACTTTGTTTCCATTGGCGACTTTGTATCAGAATCAACCAACGTGACATGTGGAGTCCCACAAGGTTCGATCTTAGGACCCTCTTTATTCAACATCTACATGCTCCCACTAGGGCAAATCATGCAAAATAACAATATTGACCATCATTGCTATGCTGATGACACGCAAATCTATGTATCGCTATCACCAAATGACTATCGGCCCATAGATCTGCTGTGCCAGTGCATTGAGCAAGTGAAGGAATGGATGTGCCGAAATTTCCTTCAACTAAATGAGGACAAAACAGAGATAATTGTATTTGGTTCTAAAACGGAAAGGCTTAAAGTAACCCAACACCTTCACTCTCTGTCCCTGAAAACCTCAATCAAAGCCAGAAATCTAGGGGTTATCATGGATTCAGATTTACATTTTGACAGTCACATCAAATCAGTTACAAAATCGGCATATTATCACCTTAAAAATGTAGCAAGACTTAGAGGGCTCATGTCCACCGAAGACTTAGAAAAACTTGTACATGCCTTTATCACTAGTAAGCTTGATTACTGCAATGGTCTCCTCACAGGTCTCCCAAAACATACTCTGAGGAAGCTTCAGCTTGTTCAGAATGCTGCTGCTAGAGTTCTAACAAAGACCAACAATTTTTATCATATTACACCAATTCTGAAATCGTTACATTGGCTTCCTGTAGGTCAGAGAATTGATTTTAAAATCATGTTGCTAACCTATAAATCCCTACATGGTTTAGGCCCAAAATATATAACTGATATGCTTACACTACATCAGCCTTCTAGACCACTAAGATCCTCTGAGACCAATCTGTTAATTATCCCCAGAGTAAACACAAAACATGGGAAAGCAGGATTTAGTTACTATGCAACAAATAGCTGGAATAAACTCCCAGAGGATTTAAGACTTGCCCCAACTCTGAGCACCTTTAAAACAAGACTGAAGACTTCTATGTTTGCTATAGCTTTCTGCTAAAATCTTAAATACATTGCACTTTCTAAAAAGCTTTTTTAACTTTGCCTTTATTTTCTATTTTAATACTAAAATGCCTTTTTCTATTTTACCCATTTCTTTGCATATGTTTTTCTTTTACTTATCTATTATTTTATTTTATTGTATGACTGTTTATATGTGAAGCACTTTGAGTCTGCCTTGTGTATGAAAAGTGCTATATAAATAAAGTTGCCTTGCCTTGCCTTGCCTTGCCTAAAAGCTGGCAACCATTATACACTGAATTATTTCTTTTTTCCAAAATAGTTTTCCTCAACCAGAGCATGCATGCATTTCTGGACAAGGACAGGACCATGCCATTTATTGGTAATCTGTACCAGCTGGACCACAGACCAGGACAGTATTATGTAGACGAGGGCCTCATGGTGGCTGCAACCATACACACGATGGATTGCACTTGCACGGGTGAATTATTAAGAAGCATGACACTGTAGACATAAGTGTACTTCAACAGTCATTTATCCCTGTACTGTACTGTAATGTTTCATTTTCTTTTTTTATGATTCAGATACCTGCAATATCCATCCAAATCCACCAAGGCAGTTGAACGAGGTGTTTGATAGAGCTCAAACCCTCTTCCTCATCCACCTGATGGGCGTTCATCTTGCGGTAGAGGGCGAGGGACCAGCAAAGACCATTGATGACCTCAACCGGAGGATGAGGTTGGGGAAGAAAACCAAAAAACTGCTGTGGGAAGAGATGGCTGCAAAGCTTTCCACACAGTTTGGGGAGGACTTCCACCCCGACAAGGTGGCGCGGAAGTGGTTGACATTGGTGCAGGGCTACAAAAAGGTCAAAGACCACAATGCTACCACTGGAAGGGGACCTGGCCGCTTCCAGTTTTTAACGGAGATGGAAGAGCTGCTGGGGGGGCATCATGATGTTGACCCACCTGTCCTTGCGGGCGATGGGCATGGTGTGGTGGTACGTCGACCAGACGCACTGCGTCGGTCGAACAGTGCCCCCACACCAGTGTCAGAGGACAGGGCTCCCCCAGCTGTGGCTTCCACCAGCACAGCTTCTTCAACCCCACCCACAAGAGCTCCCTCACCAGTGTGGTCCACGAGCTCCATCTCCCCGTCTCCTAATACTTCAACTCCAGTGCCCAATGAGACACCGAGGCCACGGAAGCGTCCAACAAAGCAGGATGAGCTGGTGGCCTACCTAAAGTCATCTGATGAGGAGAGGGCTGATGCTCTGAAGCGGCAGGAGGACTTCATGAAGGACACCCTGCGGGAGATGAGGGAAGATCGGCGGGAGCTCCTCACCCAGTTTACAAGGATGGTGGACAAGATGTGAGGCGATAATCCTGTCCATTTAAGTTCAATGCTTTAAGCATTTAAGTTCCAAGTTCATTCAAGTTAAATTAACCTTTGTTTTGCACTATTTTTTACTTTAATATTTATTTGCATTTATTTTATACAAACAATTTGCACTTTATTACCAAGAGTTGTATTATTACAAGAGTTGTATTATTGTAATAACTTTGTTTTGTCCAACTTGCCTTTTTATACCCTATAGTAAAACAAAATATAATTTTAAACTCATCCATGCCTGTGTGTGTTTGAATTTCACCCGAGGCATTTTCACACATTGACTTAAATGTTTTCATCTGGTTCTATAATGTGATTACTATTCTACCCAAGCCTTTCCATTTCCCCCATTATATAAATTGGTTTACAAATGAAGAAGCATAACTTTTATGGTTTAACACTTTTATTCCAAAACACAGGAAAAGTGAACATAATAGATGAATGAACGTAATGAATAATTAACATAATAGAAGTCAGAAATAGTATTTTGTTTTGCCAAGAATTGCAGGAACACCTCTTCCTACTGGTTGGCATCATCCTCTCTTGGACATCCATCTGGGTGTTCATCACACCCTATCGAGGCACCTTGGGCAAAGTTGTGAAGATAACATGCAGCCAAGATGATCTTCGCAATAGTGACAGTGCATGTGTTCTGCAAATCTCTAATGCGCCTCCACTTGCATTTCATTCTCCCAAATGCCTGCTCAATGATGACTCTTCCCCGGCTGATGTCGGTGTTGCGACGAAGGTCTGCATCAGTAAGAGCCCCGTTGTCACGCCGGGGGGAGATGATGAAGGGAAAATCCTGACCGATGTATGCACTATCCCCCAGCAGACGGTACTCCCCATCCTCTCCTGCCATTCTTGGAAAAACCAGGAGGACTGCAGCAGCCGGGCATCATGCACTTTGCCAGGCATTCCAGTGAAGACATTGATGAATCGGCCTTCAGCATCCACAATCCCCTAGGGGGAGGACAGAGTAGAAGGACTTCCTGTTCATGTAGTCCACTCCTCTGACCCGTGGACACTGTATTCTAATGTGGCAGCCATCAATCGCTCCAATGACCCTCTCAAGGCCACATGTGCGTTGGAAGCTGGTGGCAGACGCCCTCTTCTCACAGCCTTTAGGCCAAGAGACAAAAGCCCAGCCAAGGGTGGACATGATGGTTAGCACTTGGAGTATGGCGCGGTGTGCTGATGAAGATGAGACGTTAAACTTGTCTGATATCTCCCGGAAGCTGTTCTGGTTACCCATGTACCACAGGAACATGAGTACCTTCTTGGGAATAGGCAGGGGGGGAAGCCCATGGCTGCGGTCACTTTGCAGGCCACCCTCCTGTAGGTACCCTTTAAGGACGTCAAACCGGGTTTTGGATACTCTGAAATGCCGGGCAAATGTGTGATCATCCATGTCTAGCATTATCTGCCACTCTGTGCCAGACTTCAGGATGATGTTCACTCTGGGCCGCAGCACATACAGAGCCTCAACCACAGCCCTGTGTGAGGAAGAGAGAAAACTTATCAATATAGATAACAATAATTAATTCACAATCATGTTCAGTTTTGTGTTTCTATTGCATTACATCATTAACTGCAAATCCACATAAACTAAAGAAAAAGTCAAGATATGGGTGTTCATTGTATTGTCATGTAGATGCCAGGTTACATTCACGTTCGCCAAACGTTATCTTAAGCTTCTAAAATGCATTTATTCTGAAGTTGATAGAAGATAATAGAAATACAGAGCAACACTTCGGTATCACAACAGTCAACGTCGCTATTGTTTTTAGCACACCGGCAGCTAGTTTGCTAGCCTTCGAGCGTTTTATAACGCTGCAAAAACGTCTATACACGGCCGAACATACTGAAATGAGGTCATACCGTTTGCGTTTACTTCTATCTTCTTCCACGAGATTCTGGAACTGTTTCAGGAAAATCACAGCCATGATTTCCTGTTCTAGGAAAGTGTCCAGTGTGATTGACAAAACTGCTCTCCTTTTGGCGTCCATTCTTTTCAAACTCGTCGGACACAATTGGCATCTGGAAGGCTGGAGCAAGGGTAATACGTCACGTTCTCGCTGAAGCTGGTCGTTCGTACCAGCGTACCATCAAAATGGATAGCAGCAATAGTTTTCACGTGACGTCACGCCCTTGTGGGAACGCCCACGCTTGACTGGCTTATCTTTTGCCAAAATCCCGATAGTTGTTGTGCAATTGGCTGCACAAATCGACGAGGAGACAAGCCTGGGTTTTGCTTTTACAGAATCCTGTCTGAGAAAGAAAACCCAGAGAGGAGGAGGTTGTGGATATGTGCCTTGAGACGTGCCTCCGTCCCTGGGGAAAACAAACAATGGCAACCATCCAAGTACACACGTCTTTGTAGCCAACATTTCATCAAAGGTAAGGTTAAGCTCGTTAGTCAACACAGTATTTTAATTATTGTACTGTCAGTCATTATATATTTACGTATTCGTTCTGACATGGTTCGCTTAAGTGGACCTATGCACCCAACTCCAGCGGCCTTGCTGATCATTTTCAGTCTGAAAAGATAACAGTCAGATGTAGGAAGGGGAGAGGGTATTACCAATTTGCATGCAGTGTACATTTTCCGAAAATTCAGATGATATTATTTGTTTACGTCATTTTATTTCATGAATAAATTATTATGGTAACGTTAGTTATATGTACTGTAACAAACACGTAGCTTAGATGTCTAAAGTCTAAACAGCTAGCTCAGGATAACGTTACTTATTTCTCTATTTTTTTCTCTTACAGCCAGGAGAAATATCATAGCAAAATCCATTACAGTATCATGAAACTGTCTGAGAACATAATGAAATTTGACTTTAATTAAAACTGTTCCACTACCTACTTTAAACATTTACAAAAACAAAATTGGACTAACTAAATACAATTGTCAGTAAGTGACAAAGACTAAAACTAACACTGTCTGAAGGAATGATATCACAATGTTCTTGATGTTAACTAATAACTTGTTGGCATATGTGGGACATAAACCCTCTTGTGTCATTATAGGTGCCAAATGTGACGACCCTTTGTCCCCTGACTGGGTTCCATCCATCTTCTCACACATTCCAGCCACCAAGAAGACGAAAAGGGAGAAAGACAAGGAAAGGTATGAGCAGCATAGCAGAATGAAGAACAAGAGGGTGGAGGAGAAAAAGAAGAAAGATGCAGTGGATGTCCTCCTTGACCTGTCATCAGTACCAGATGCTGGACCTGCGCCTGTCACGACACAGAACGGGAATCAATAGCAGATCAAAAAGGGTTTATTTCCATACAGTCCAGCGGGCAAATCAGATTCCAGGTACAGGCAGGGTTCGTAAACAGGCAGGCAGGCAGACAGATACTGGCGGACAGGTACAGGCAAGAGATCCAAAACCGATAGGCAGAAGGCTTAGTCCAAAACAGGCAGGGTTCAAAACCGGGAAGAACAGTAAACAATAGTTTCTCTTTAAAGAGCTTCACGCTAGTCGCACTCACGTGGCAGTCGGGTAGCAAACAGTACCTAACGTGACGATCTGACAAAGTGAGCAGAAAGGGCAGCGTTTAAATACTCCCCTAATCAAAGCAAAATGAGGGACAGGTGGACAGAGAAAATGGAGGGCACAAACAAAAGGCAGGAAGTCGCCCAAATAAGGACATGGGCGTCACCCCGGACACATGACCAACACATGGCTCCAAACATAAACGAAGTCCGGAACTATCACACTCCAACAGGTAGGGGGAGACAAAAACAACAGTCCATGCGAGGATCCTGACAGCGCCACCTGCTGTGGATGAACAACAGTGTGACAACAAGCCATGCAAGGTAAACATTGCAAGATTACAAAGGGAGTGTAATGACCTCAGGGAGGAAAACAGTAAGCTGAAAGAAATTATTAACATTTAGAAGCACCATTGAAGTGCTGAATGCAAGACTTGCTCCAGCACTTTTGTTTTGGCCAAATCGAGAGGAACTTCAGTTGTCAATGCCTATGATATTTAGACTGGTTTTTCGTAAATGTCCTTGTATTATAGAGTCCTACCGGAATGGCGAAGTCACGCTCCTTCCGGTAGGGTTCATGGGACCTATGAGATCGAAAAATATGAATGGGAGTCAATGGAGAGAAAATAATTATCTTCTGGTCCCAGTCTTTAAATGCCCTGGATTACACATATGTTGTTTGTGGATTTAAATTATAATTTTTCATGCAAAGAAAACTAAAAAATTTGTAGAAGTTTGATAATTTTAGGTTTTATGTGAGGCCGCTTTGTGAACTACAGCTCTTCGCTGCTCTCGACGCATATGATATACGTCACCACACCCGCACTTGGAACTCGGCACAGAGATGGCGATCTCTCTGCTCCACTTTACCACTTTTTTTCAAGGCGAGGATAAAAGCATAGAAAGAGGTGAAAATGACTATAAGTCGGGGCATGTGGAGAGTTTTAGTTATGCCGATTGTCGGTCTTGTCCACGCCAGTCGCAGGGAGCGGCGTTACAAGGCATCGGTGAGTAATAATAATACATTTTATTTGTAAAGCAATTTTCATAAAAATAATCTCAAAGTGCTAGGACTCCATTAGCTAAGTAGCCTGCTAGCTAGCCAATTGCAAGTGCTGTAGTGTAGTGTAAATTAAGCTAGATAAGATTGTATGCACCAAGAGTAAATATAGCCAATCGTGTTCTTTTAACAGATCTCCCTGCGTGACGATGGCAGCATTTTGAGGTCCTCTTGTGAATGCCCATTGTTTTTTTTTAAATGCAGCCATGCAGCAACATTTGCTATTTTTGCAATGCGGGAGCTCAGCGTGACCGACGTTGAGTGTCAGTGGAAGAAGACTTCCACCCCCAAAGTCACACTGCCGGTGTCGGAGCTGTACCCCCAGGTGGAGGACACCTACAGTCCTCTGGCCAGAGATATCAGCATGGAGGATGTGGCCTGGTTCAGGTCAGCGCTCCAGGGTACGCAGTGCGGGATGGCATGGCTGTTGTCACCACAAGAAAACCCATGCGTACTGGCACCAGGTCGAAGGTCAGCTCCACCTAACTGATCGGGACCTGTCCTACTTTGTGGTGTGGACCACGAAGGAGGCATTGGTCATCCCAATCCCCAAAGACCCTGCGTGGGGACAAAACCTCGTCGTTCTGGAGGAGTTCTACCAGCAGCACATCCTCCCAGTGTTGATCAGTAGAGAGGACTGAATCTGTAAATAATATGTAAATAGGGATACATTGGGAGACAGTGGATCAGCGTTCACGTCGCGTTTCCTGTCAGTACCTGTAATCAGGGAAGCCAATGATCCAGGTAAAAACTAGGTGTCGTAAACTAAAATATTTTGGAATATGCGAAAGAGTTATTAACATTTACATTACGTTATACCAACTAAATGTAACATAAAGTTACCAAGGTGTGAGTTAGCAATTCAGTCAGACTACATTTATTTGCAGGGGAAGGGGAGGGGAATGTTACCAATTGAATAGTTGCACCAAAGGCTCTCGATGGGCTTGTTTGTTTCCTGTGGAGCCAGGCATGTTTGAACCTGCTGCTATTCTGAATGTAATTAGTGTAAACACGTCCTTCTTTATCGTAACATTCTGATTCACTAGGTGCAACACCCCACCTGGTCCATGTACACTAATTACATTCAGAATAGCGGCAGGTGACACACCTGGCTCCAAAGGAAATAAACTAGCTCACTGAGAGCCTTTCATGCTACTAATCAATAGGCCTATCTCACAACTTCCTGGTTCGGCGTTCGATTTTGCCTTCACCGGGTAAAGTGACTTCCGGTCGCGTAGTCGATGATATTTGACAATGGCGCGGTCAAAAAACAAAAGCTTCTGTTGTGTACCTCTATGCGCCAATTCAAAACAAAAACAACCGTATTTACATTTCCACGACTTCCCAAATAATACCCAATACAGCAGTGGCGATCAGACGGAATGAAGGAGTTAATTTCGTAATTCAGAAGGGGAGAACACTGGTCTGTAGTCGGCATTTCTCAGCGGCTGATTATGACGACGGGAGTGCTACGCTGAATACTGGAGCTGTTCCTAGTCGTATTGACTGGAACAGCTACACCACAGCCCCGAAAAAAACACCCGTGTATAAACGGGTGTCAGCTCAAAAAGCTGAAGGAGAGGACAAAACACAAACGGACCGGAGAGGTACCGGGGAACATGACTACGCGACACGCCCCCCTGCCGGTAAGTAGATGTGTGCTAACTAGCTGTTATGTCTGTTATTTGTGTTCAACACTTGTTGGGCTATTGTATAATTTTGCCAAACATGGCATGGTTAACGTTAAAACATTCAATCAACATCAGACGTACTGTTAAACTGGGGTTGCATATTAATTCAGATTCAGCTTTATTGGCCAGGTTTGCGAACAAACGAGGAATTTGACTTTGGTTTTTACTCTATGTACACTCCACCTATAGTTAATACATAAAAAAGAAAAACAGAAAACAGTACAAATAAATGTAATAATAAGAAATATAAATAAACTTAAGTATACAGAATAACAATACAATAAAAAAGAAAGGGTGAATACGAATGAATGGTAATGAAGACTGATTTGTCTTCTTTTTTTGTAGGTGCACTGGATGATGCCCTGGAGTATATTGCTGAGCTGGAGGCAAGGCTGCAAGAAATGTCCATGGGTCCACAAACTGTCCTCAACAGGTTTTGTGTGTCTGATCAGACCATGACATATTATTCTCGGTTTCCGTGTTTCAAGTGTTTTGGGAGTCTGTTTTGCCCCTCAACACAATATATTCTTTATTGGAGCAAAGCACAGAGGATTGGACAAGAGGCGATTCCAACACCATGCCCTTCAAGGAAGATTCCAGTCATTGATGAGTTTTTCATCTACTGTTGTAGAGTAGCAACTGGCCTTAAAGAACAGGTCATTGCTGACATCTTCCAGGTCAGCACAGCTGAGATGGTACCAACTCCAAGCTGGATATTCCCTCTAGGATGTGGGACATCAAAGTGCGAAACGTCAAATAAAAATGTGACTTTTTTTTATATTGTAGTGATAACAGATGTATTCTAATATGCATCTTTTCATAATGAGCAAGTTTAACAGAGTGCAAATTGCAAAACAAATGTCTTACCAGCATACGCTCTGTAGAGTGTGGACTTGACTCCAGTCTTCCCCACCGACTTGGGTTTCTTCACCACCAGGTCACTCACAGCCTCTCGATGGATTCCCTGAGGCGAACAACAATACAGGAAATGCTCATATACTCTAGACAAATACTGAAGTGTATGATTTGAACAGAGGACACAACAGCACACGTGGGTTCGAGGTCGTGCCACATCTGTGGTTGACTGGTACAGGCCAGGGAAGGTGGAACCACATCAAGGCCCAGCTGCACATAATGCGCTGTCTGGAACAGCAGAGCGGTTATATGGCTACAGAAGCCTTTGCCCGCAGCACAGCTACAGCTCTGAGAGACCCAGTTGTCCAACAGCCTCCAGGGTGATCTGTGAACACCATAAGAATTGAGTTACTGAACTTAGTAGGTAGGACCTTGATATAAGGCCATTGGAAACTGGCAAGGAGCCTGCAACCGCAGAAAAGCCATGTACAGTTCCGTGCAAAACTCTTGGGCCACCATTACATCTGTTGTTTTAGCAATGTTATAACATGAACTAGCCCAGATGTTTGTCCTTTTAATGCACTCAACACATTTCCTTTATTTACGGCTTGTGCCTTAATGAAGAGGAAGAAAAATACATAGGTCTACTCTGTACAGCCACAACATTGCAGCAAGCTAGGTGGGCCAAGTCTTAAGCACGCTACTGTTTGTAAGAAAGAACAATGAAAATGATCTGAACTTCAGAAGAAGAGGAAAACTGCAACTGCAGTTGTTAGTCCAGACAGACTATCAAAACTAACAGACTTGGGCCAACGGGCCCTAACTCAGCAGAAACCTGTAGTATGTGGGGCTCCTCATCGAGCGGTTGCATCTACCTCTCACTACCACCTTTCCATCAACTATATTTGACACTTAGCATATACATATTGTTAATAATATGTCGCTGATCGGAAGAAAACTGGTCAGCAAATAACTAGCTGAACCTATCCTTGGCTAAACTAATGCTAAAATGCTAACGCTACACACGGAGACTTCATAGCCACCATGGCTAATTATATTCATAATATTATAGTCTACACGTAACAAATATGATCATTTTACACACATTTCACACACAGATAATATTTCTGACGATTTATATGGATCGTATATGGTTTGCTTGTCATCACAAAACATGAATGAGCAAGGCGGCCATTGAGTAGCCTACTGACAACAAAACACCTTAGACAACTTACCTTGATAATTGTGTACAAACTCCTCCACAAAAAACTTGTACCCCTTTGTCAGCCTGGGCTGTGGTGTTGCTGAGTGTGTCTCCACAATCTTCTGCACATCTTCGAATCGCAATTTGGGAATACCCACCAGGGAAGTGGCGAAGAAACGATCCATTTTAGCATTGACGGCAATACAAAAATGACTACGCCGGAAGAATGTTTACCCGGTGTGACGTCATTTCCGATTTTCGTGAGATAGGCCTATTAGTTAACAGAAAGGGTGGTGCTGATTTCCTTAATTAAGGGATTTTGAAGGTTGACCAACGCGCAGCACAGCTGTACAAGCACGTTGGCGGAACTCCTTAGGTGGGAGGGGATCATTTGGAGGATTCTAAAATCCTTTATAATAATAATAATAATAATACATTTAATTTAGAGGCGCCTTTCTGGACACTTGGTCACGTTACAGAGCATATAGTCATCATACATTTTTTTAAAAAAAACAAGACATTGTGGAAAAAATAAATAAATAAATAAACATAAGAAATAAGAAATAAATAAAACAAAAACAAGACAAAACAGAACAAAAAAACAATCAAAACAGTGATCAGTTAGACGTTGTGTGCGAGTTTGAACAGGTGAGTTTTGAGTTGTGACTTGAAGGTTGTAATGGTGTCCGACTGTTTTATGTGTGGGGGGAGGGAGTTCCAGAGCCTGGGTGCTGAACAGCTGAATGACCGGGCACCCATTGTAGTGAGTCGTGATGTGGGGATACATAGTAGTCCAGCAGAGGTTGAGCGGAGGGAGTGTATTCTTGGAGGAGGTCGCAGAGATAACTGGGGGCTAGGTTGTGGAGAGCTTTGTAGGTGAGGAGTAGGGTTTTGTATTGGATGCGGTAGTGTACTGGGAGCCAGTGAAGTTGAATGAGGACAGGGGTGATGTGGTCAGATGATTTGGTGCGGGTGATGATCCGGGCGGCTGAGTTCTGAATGATCTGCAGTCTGCGAGCATTGGCCCTTTCAACATGGATGCAATTACGTGCCACTTCCCTGGTTGCCCTCACCTCACTCTCTGTGAATTTTCCATTATTCAGAAAGGGAGGGATATTTACAGAGACACCATCTGGCACAATGTCAGATATCAAGAACCCCTTGTCTGCCAGGACCTTATCACCAGCCTCCAGGTGCTCAAGTAGGCCTGACTGCATTGTAATGGCCTTGTCAGAAACAGAGCCTGGGAACAAGGAGCTGCAGTATGTTATCACCCCATTAGGGGCGACACCAATTAGCACTTTAAAGGAGTGCATCCCCCTGTAGACCGAATAGACCATTTTTGCCTTGTAGAATGTTGGTGTATTTTAGTGTCTCTCTGTTGTTCACATTTCTAGTCTAGGAACAGGCCAGGGCCTCTCATACTGATACAAGGTGTTATCCTTAACATTCTGCCATTGTTATGTCTCAACAAGGTTGAACCGACCTGGTCCTCCGGGACATAGCCAGGGCCAAATACCTTATCAAGGCTGAGAGTGCGTCTGTTCACGTGTTATTCATGTATCCCCTTTTTGTATAATACTCGCCCCAACCCTTTGGTTCGAGGAGTAGAGGGTTTCGACAGCCGAGGAACAAGTCATCGACCACCGGGTCCACTATAGATTATTCAACCTAAGTCTGTATCTCGCTGTACATCCTGGAATAAACCATCTATTCAACCCTCTAATCCAACCTGTCAAGCTGCTTTGTTTTCGACTTCAAGAATTACTACTACGACTGAAAATACACAACGCAGAGTCTGTCCGAACAGTTTAGAAATAAGCTGAAATCTAACATTTGGTGCCGTGACACCGTCTTGAAGAGAGAGGAGTGAGAAGACGATTGCCTCTGAAGATTGCCCTGTGACCGAGAAGAGCGTGCGCCCTGCCTGGGAACGTCTGATCAACGCCTGCCCTGCTGAGGGACCCGCATCCACAACGCGGCTGAACCAGCGCATCTCCATGCACCACGTGGGAATCAACGGTGACTGAATCTCATTCCACACTCTCGACCAAGAGAAAAGAACAAGAAAGTAATCTTAAAATAATCTACACACACATAACTGTGATTATTATTATTTGTTTTACTATTAGGCTGCACTACATTTGCTGAGTAATGAAGTTGTGTCATTAAGAGCTTGACGAAGTGAGGACCTGTATTAGTGATTAAGAGTTTGTGTAATAATCACTGAATATACGCCATATGAAACTATTGATTGTTTGTTGAATAAGGCCTTTGGTCTGGGATTGAGTCCTAGAATATTGTTTGTTGAATAAGGCCTTTGGTCTGGGTTTGAGTCCTAGAATATTGTTTGTTGAATAAGGCCTTTGGTCTGGGTTTGAGTCCTAGAATATTGTTTGTTGAATAAGGCCTTTGGTCTGGGTTTGAGTCCTAGAATATTGTTTGTTGAATAAGGCCTTTGGTCTGGGTTTGAGTCCTAGAATATTGTTTGTTGAATAAGGCCTTTGAGCTGGGATTGAGTCCTAGAATATTGTAATAGCATGTCATTCAAGTGATTTGTTCATCTTTGCTAGTTTGTCAATGTTGATACGTGTCCTGAATATAACTTAAGACGTCTGGTTTGCTCAGGGCTTTTGTTTTACGACTTGTTGGACAAGGAGTGAAACCGTACTTGTATTGAATTCACTGGTGAGGTTACATGAATCGCTAGAGTTTTTTTTGTTTGTGCTATGTTGTTTTGATCCCCGCCGAGGAATCATCTGTATTGTTTTTTTAATCGAAGAGGGAAAAAGTGTGCCATCATCTGTTGTTGGCATACCGAGCTCCGTGGGAGGCGTCTATTTGTTTCTTTCTAAGCAGCGATTGGTCGCTAGTTTTAGTTACTTTACAGATAGGAAAAGATAGGAAAAATGCCGAAAGGTAAAGGCAGGAAGAAGGAAGAGGAGGAGGAAAAAGATAGCAATCAAAGTCCCAATGCATCCGAACGAAAAGAACAAGATTCTTTTGAAGTGGAGGTTAGAGAGATTGATATTTATTCAATTAGTGAAACTCTGGCTAGATTCTTCAACGACAGACATGATTTGCAAGGAACCGAAAATAAACTTCGCATAACATATGAGATAACAATGGACCCCCAAACTAAACGCTGGCCAAAGGAATCGATCTGGATGGTTTTCAAAGACTGGGTCAAGAAGACTAGACGAAGTGAACCAGTTGGGTTGTTACTATTGTCTCAGTGTAAGCGCTACTTTATCAAGCATGTCAGCAACAAAAAGAGAGATGAATTGGAAAGGACAACTGCTCACTATGAAGATGCTCAGAGAAAGACAAGAGAGCAAATCAAACTGCTGGCCGATGAAATTCGTTTGTTAAAGGATGAATTGACTCGGGAGAGAGACCTACACCAGACGCTAGTCAGAGAAGGACTGATAGCGGCCCGCCCCCTCGACTCAGGGCCCCCAAGGGGGGGTGACCAAGGCAACGGAGGGGGAGTTTTGGGAGTCTATGGTCGCATGTACCCCACACTGCCATCGTGTGGCCCAGATGGGGAATACATCTTCCCGATGCAGCCATCGTCGCCACCTGGTGGTTTACAGGAGTCAAGACACAGTGTTCTCTCAGCCGTCAACAGCTTTATAGGCGAGTACCCGGTCATCTGCAGTACCCCCCACGTGCCACGGAAGGGAAATCCATCTGCCCCACCTGACTATGCTCCCCCTGTACAACACACTCTGTGTGTTTCACAACAATTTCCCCAATTCTCCCCAATCACACCACATTCCTCCATCCCACAACAAAGTCTGCATCCGAACCCCCCAATACAACAATTCTCCCAGGTGAGGCCTGGAGCAGTGACTAAGAATGAATCACGCATTGGAGGATTTGATGACAACATACAACCGCACTGCAGCGTGATGGGAGGCGCAATCACACCACACATCAAGACCACATCCAAGGAAGAGGAGAGTGAAGAAGAAGACAAAGAGGGAGAGCGTCTTCGCAAGTCTGCCCACAAGAGGGCAGTGAGCATTGCCTGTCTGAACAAGGTTGATGAGAAAGACGAAATAGTTAACCTCAGGCCCTTGAAGAAGATAGAAAGCGCTGAGGGACGCACAATCCTCTATGAACCCTCCAGCCCGAAAAACATCGAAAAATGGAGTGCGGAGATCGACCACCCAAAGAAAGCAGGCCTACAGCCATGGATGAAACTGAAACAACTGATGCTTCTGTACGAACTCCACCCCTACGATGGGCTTGCCATATTGTTCAAACACCTGAGCAGCACTGAGCGCACCCAGATTCGATACGAGGTGGAAGATGCCCTTGGAGAAGACGGAATGAGACCAGAGAAGGGATGGGAGGCCATAAAGGCGTGGATCCAAAAGCACTCCAAGGCACAGGTCAACTGGACAACAATCACACGTTGTTTGCAGAAGGAAGACGAGAGTCTGGACCAGTTCAACGAGCGCTTCTTCGAATGTTATTTGCTGCACTCAGGCCAAACTGAATATGATATGGACACCATCGACCAGTCACAGGACTTGCCTCTGAAGACCATGTACCTCCAGCAGGTACTGCCGGAGATCCGAAGGGGAGTAAAGACAAGGTTTCCCGGCTGGGACAACCGAAGCAGCACAATGGCAGAGATCAAGGAATTCGGAGAAAAGGTGGATCGAGATGAAGAAGTCAGGATTCGATTCCTGGTGGACGAGAAGAAGGGAATGGCAAGGGAACGAGAAAGATTCCCCCAGTCCAACAGGGACAGAGGACGATTCCCCCAGTCAGAAAGACAGAAAGAACCTCGACCATGCCACAACTGTGGACAAATTGGACACTGGATAAGAGAATGTAAAGCCCCTCGAAAGATGTACCGTGACCGCTCCAACGAGAAACCAGGGAACGAAAACCGCTCAGACAAAATGAAGGAACTATGGAAGAAATTACAGTCGCAGAGTGGTGAAGAACTCAGCCGCATATACGATTCAATGACGGAAACCAACAATAAATGACTAGAAACCCCCTCTCTTCGTGCCATCGCCGCGGCCATCCGACAAGACAAAAACAGCTTCTACGTAACTGCTTTACTTGAACACCAATTTGAAATTGATTTCTTGATTGACACGGGTGCCGAATTCACTACTATCCCACTACGACTTTTGAAATCCCTCCACCTCCCCATGTCAAAAACAAAGAAGATGGCCCGCAGCGCCGGAGGACACTGCCTCCAGCTTTCACAAACAAATCCCATCAACTTTGCTGTTGGACCGACCGAGATAACAATTCAGCTGTGGACAGGAGAAGAGATCCAGGAAGCCCTTCTAGGGATGGATGTGCTACTATGCATGGATGCTAGCCTCGACTTCAAAGATGGAGAGGTGACAATGAATATAAGGAGCCTCAAGAGGGAGGACCTCCAGGACCACCCCGTCTGGGCGAAGGGAAAGACCGACTGTGGCTTGTTGGTCATGGAACCAGTGAAGTTAACAGGGAAAATTCCTCCATGTGTCAAGCAATATCCACTCAACAGAGCTGCCGTGGATGGACTGAGACCAATCATAAAAGACTTGAATGACCAGGGAATCATCTACAAGACTCAATCACCCTCTAACGCGCCGGTGTGGCCTGTGAAGAAACCAAATGGTTCATGGAGACTGACAGTGGATTATCGACTGGCGAACCAATGCATCACACATCTGAGCCCTGTGGTTGCCTCCGGCGATCAATTCCTGCAAGACATCACACCAGCGCACAAGGTCTTCACAGTGCTTGATGCAGTAAACGCTTACTGGTCAGTACCGTTGGCCACTGAGTGTCAAGATTGGCTGGCTTTCACCTACGATGGATGTCAGTATACCTGGGCTAGACTGGCTCAGGGACTTGCCTCGGCCCCCACCATCTATCACCAGGCCTTGCGACGACACCTGACCCTGCCAGAAGCCCCCAAAATGACATCAGCAGTCATCACGTACTTGGACGACATCCTAATTGCCTCGGAGACCGAGGAAGAGCACGACAAAGACTTAAGGGCAATGATTGACTATCTCCATGTGAAAGGTCACAAATGGAGCTACGACAAGGCACAAATGTCTCAACCAGAGGTAACTTACCTTGGACAGAAAATCTCACAAGGCAAACGGGAAATCACCCACGACCGCACTGCAGCAATAAGGAAAACGCCAGAACCCCGAACAGTCAAGGAACTACGAGCATTCTTGGGAGTATGC
Source organism: Gadus morhua (assembly GCF_902167405.1). NCBI lineage: Eukaryota > Metazoa > Chordata > Actinopteri > Gadiformes > Gadidae > Gadus > Gadus morhua. The sequence continues at coordinate 27,645,854 of NC_044062.1, forward strand.
AACTACAACAGGAATTGGGTGGAAAACTACACTGAGATTGCCCAACCCTTGAACGACTTGCTGAAAGGACGACCAGACTCCAGGGATAAGATCAAGATGGAAGACGAAGCACGAAAAGCTTTTGAGGAGTTGAAGCAACATCTGTGCGAAGCACCAGCGCTAGGACTTCCAAATGTCCACAGACCCTTCACACTCTTCGTCAACGAGTACAACGGGTTTGTGACGTCAGTGCTGGCACAGGAACACGGAGGACTATTGAGAGCGGTGGGCTACTATTCTACAAAATTGGATACGACAGCCTTGGGCTTTGGTCCATGTTTGAGAGCGGTACAAGCTGTGTACCTCGCCATCCAGCTGGTGAACAATCTTGTGCTGGATCAGCAACTCTCCATCCGCTGCCCACACTCTGTCAACGCCCTGCTGGCCGGTAGGAAAGTACCATGCGTCTCAGACAGCCGATGGGGGAACTGGCAAGCCGTGCTGGAATCTCCTAACATTTCACTCCAGAAAGCATCAGTCTCAAACATCTCCACAATGATCGCCCCCACGGATGCAACGAATGAAGTGGAGGACCATGTGTGCGAGGACTTGGTAACCCTGATGGAAGAGGGGCACTTCGTGAAGGAGGACCCTCTCCACAACCCGGATCTTGTCTTGTTCACCGATGGGTCCTCCCTGGTCGAAAATGGGATCCGTGGAGCGGGATACGCGGTTACAACAGAGCACGACGTATTGGAATCCGGATCAATGGACCCTGGAACGTCAGCACAGCAAGCCGAACTCAAAGCATTGACCCAAGCACTCAAAATTGCAGAAGGGAAGTCTGCCACAGTCTATTGTGACTCCCGATATGCATTGGGTGTTGTAATGGATTTTGGCATTCTGTGGAAACAACGTGGTTTCGTAACGGCCAAAGGCACACCAATCAAGAATGGCGAGCTGGTTGCAGAACTATTGGATGCTATGCTACTTCCCAGAGAATTGGCGGTAGTGAAGGTAAAAGCACACACAAAACTGGAGACGCACGAAGCAAGAGGCAACGCCCTGGCAGATGCGGTATCCAGAACAGCCGCAAGACAGAAAGACGAAACGGAAAACGACAATGGCAATTGTATGAGACTGAAGAAAACGGAGCAACCTACAACACAGGAGGAACACAAGGAAAGCTTGAAAAGCATCATGGAGATGCAAGACGCCGCGAGTCGAGAAGAAAAATGGACATGGATTGAGAATGCAGCAAAACTCCACGACGACAACTTATGGAGACACGGGAACAGAACTGTTGCACCACAGAGCCTACTGCCATATCTGGCGACGCAGATTCATTCACTCGGGCATGTGGCCGTGGAAAAGATGCGTCACAGGTTTGGGCAAGTCTGGTGGTCACCCAAATTCAATGCTGCGGCAAAAGACATTGTGAGGAGATGTGCTACATGCCTCAAGAACAACCACGACAGGAAAGTAAAACTGCCAATGTTGAAAGTCCCCGCACCACCGGGTCCTTTCCGATGCTTACAAGTAGACTACATCACACTCCCTCCATGTAAAGGATATCGAGAAGTCCTTGTGGTCGTTGACAAATTCTCCCGATGGATCGAAGCATACCCAGTCCGACGTGCAACAGCTGCAAACACAGCTAAAGTGCTAGTCAAAGATTTCATTCCACACTACGGGCTGCCCGATCAGATCTGCTCAGACAATGGAACCCATTTCACCGGAGCGGTCTGCGCCGAGGTCAGCCGTATGCTGAACATAACATGGTCCTTCCATTGTCCGTATCACCCCCAATCGTCAGGGCAGGTGGAACGAGCCAACAGGACACTGAAGGAGCGATTGGCGAAGATGCACCAAGAAGGGACTCCATGGGTAGACGCGATGCCCATCGCCTTGTGCAGCATGAGAGCTACATTTAACAAAGACGTGGGACTGTCCCCCTACGAGGTCGTGTTTGGCCGATGCTTCAGTTTCCCAGGCTCTGTTGACTTGCGGACTGCAGACGTCCACCTGACATCGGACACACTGATGAACTACTGCATCCAACTCTCCGAGGCTCTCCAGGTGACATCAAACCAGGTCAAGGAAGCTTGGGCAGAGCCCCCAGAAGGAGGACACTCGTTAGTGCCAGGACAATGGGTTATGATCCACAAACCACAACGATTAGCATTAGAGGCTAAATATGAGGGGCCATACCAAATTCTATTAGTTACTCGATCCGCTGTTCGTGTAGCTAAGAAGACGAAGTGGATACATGCAAGCCACTGCAAATTAGTTGATTCACCGACTTGGAATGACACTCGTTAGATTTGGCACGCAAACTGACTGATATGGGGTGAAGAGTAGGGAGTGTTTGAGTGTTTGTTATTTTCATTCCTTTATTTTCACAAGAGGTTAGTCTTCGAAAGATGCTAGGACTTTTGTCACTGCCTATCTAAGTTCATGTTGGTTCCTTCTTGACGCAACTGCTCAGCTTTAGAACATTTTGTTTGTTTTGTTTTATTTTTGAACAAAGGTTCAATCATTCATTCATTCACACAAGGTTTATTGAGAACTATGATGACTGATTACTGATTACTGATATAACCATTTTCGAATCAAGCGATTTATTTTTGTATGATCATTTTTCATTGTTTATCAAATCATTTTGATTATTATTAATGTTGGAGGCTGTGACAATGCCTCCCCCATGACTGATACTGCACTTTTTCTTTGTTTCATGTTTCATCGTACCTGGGAGATCCAGGAGACACGGACACTTGTTGAGTCCTTGGGAGGAGTCCTTGAACTGAACTGTGTCTGTGTTTGTCCTGACGCCCTACTACGAACTTTCATCCTCATCCCCCATCACACCTGCGGTGGCCATCAAATGGAAAATAACTCTGTTGCAACTGCTACTCAAAACCAACTGAGTCATGCAGTATTGTCTGTGATGTTGTTGTGCCAAGCAGAGGGAGGTGTCTCGACAGTTGACTTTCTTGATACTTTAAAAATGTTTTAATCATGAGTAACCTAATGAGTTTGTTATTTTCTTTATTATAGTGGCCTACACCTGGTTTACTTGTGTATGATTTGAATTTACTTGTCCTATTACCTTTTATGCTTTCTTTCATTGATTTAGTTAATTATTAATAGGTCACCAGAAAATACACTGAATTCTCTTTTTGTGGGTGATCTTTAAACTATGTTTAGTATGATCAAGAGGGAGGAATGTAGAATGTTGGTGTATTTTAGTGTCTCTCTGTTGTTCACATTTCTAGTCTAGGAACAGGCCAGGGCCTCTCATACTGATACAAGGTGTTATCCTTAACATTCTGCCATTGTTATGTCTCAACAAGGTTGAACCGACCTGGTCCTCCGGGACATAGCCAGGGCCAAATACCTTATCAAGGCTGAGAGTGCGTCTGTTCACGTGTTATTCATGTATCCCCTTTTTGTATAATACTCGCCCCAACCCTTTGGTTCGAGGAGTAGAGGGTTTCGACAGCCGAGGAACAAGTCATCGACCACCGGGTCCACTATAGATTATTCAACCTAAGTCTGTATCTCGCTGTACATCCTGGAATAAACCATCTATTCAACCCTCTAATCCAACCTGTCAAGCTGCTTTGTTTTCGACTTCAAGAATTACTACTACGACTGAAAATACACAACGCAGAGTCTGTCCGAACAGTTTAGAAATAAGCTGAAATCTAACACCTTGTCCATCTCCTTTGGAGCAGCAACCTCAATGTCTGTGCAGTCTATAACAATCCTGCAGTTGCTGGCAGAGGGCAGAAAGGATGCAGGCATGCTCTCCCTGTTCATAGTTTTGAACAGTAGCCTATGTAGCAAATGAATGAAAGTCTTCACCACATTTGCTACTGTTGCGGTGCTGCAGGAGAACAGCTGGGTCAGGTGCAGGTGAGTGTAGTTCTGGCGAACCTTCATGAGCGCCATGAACACCTGGGACTCCATCGTCATTCCTTCAACCCTCCAGCCAGCCGCATAGACGATGGAGCCCTCCAAGCGCTGCACCAGCCCCACCACCCTACTGAACATGGCCTTATCGGGTAGGCCAGTCTCCATCCGGATGACTTCATCACTGAGTCTTGCAGGAGAGTAGATGACTCCTTCATCCTTTCTGTTGACCGGACAGGACTCTTGGGGCACGACGTCCTCTGGCTCCTCCATTGCTCCTCCGTTTGGATCCACTGCAGTATCTTGTCCTCCCACCGTGCAGTATGTGTGGTCAAGGGACTGTTTAGTTGGTTGGGTTGGATGGCTGGGGGTTGTCTTGGACCACTCGAAATGACATGGGCCGTTTTCTTTGCCATTCAGAAAATGGCAGCCACACACGCTCAAATTTTTGTCTGGCTCCCTGTCTGCTCGTCTGCAAAACTAAATGGGAAAAAAACACTAATTATTACCATTAGCAATGGTATGGTGTACTTGTGAGTGGTTTACTGTTTTTTTCTCTTTTGATTTGGGCACTCACTGACCTTCAACACAAAGAAGATAACCGAGGAAAAACGGACCCTTCATGGTCAGTGTGTTATCATTTGTAGTAAGTGGTGTCAGTCCTATTGTAGATTCTTGCGTATGTGTTTTGTTTTAATTTCCCCTTTACACTCGTGCCAGGACAGTGAAGACATGACCCTCATCGTGAGCTTCAACATGGTCATTTTAAGTGGTATGTCTGAAGATGGCTCTGTAATGAATCCTATTCAGTGATTTTAGTTGCCATGTACAGCAGTTAAATCAGAGACCTTTATTAATGTTTCATAAGGAATTCTCACTCTTCTTTGGACATCAGCAAACATCTCATAAGAGACATACCATGTGTGACATGGACAAGACATTTTGTTTTGCGAGTCGTTTGTCCTACACAGTAATTCAATCTAAAGCAATTACGCTTTATATCAAACTTAAGCCATTGAAACATAAGTAGGATTTTTACAATTGAGTGTGTGGTGATAAAATATAAAATCATAGCCCATACAATTTATCTGAAATGAATATTGAACTTGAAGATTTTCAATAAAATCAAAGTTATAAACACTAATGCAGGTAAATGATTCATCTTTCACATTGGGAATAAAGTAAACTTGCATTCTGTTAAAGGTCCCATGACATGAAAATCTCACTTTATGAGGTTTTCTAACATAAATATGAGTTCCCCTAGCCTGCCTATGGTCCCCCAATTGCTAAAACTTGCGTTTGGTGTAAAACGAGCACTAGCTGTTCTGCTCGCCTTTGAAAAAACGGAGGCTCAAGTGCGCTGATTTGGAATGTCTGTATTCTTGACGTCATCAGGAATCTCAGCTCCTCCCCTTACTCTGCCTGGCCCGCCCAGAGACGTTGGCCCGCCAATGAGACTCGACCGTGTGAGAGCGCCACATGTGTGTGTGTTTGTGTGAATACACACACTGTAACGCAAGTGTTTCTTGTCGGTTCTTTGACGTGTGTTGTATTTCCACAACGAGACTGTTGTGGGGGTTATCTGAGCCATGGTTGAGAAGGAATTGGGGGAAAGGAACTTTGGCTTTGACTGGCTGAAGTACATGAACTGCGACATGCCGCCGGTTGCCGCGAGGCACCATCGCCCGGCAGCGGGCAGCCGGCAGCAGGCAGCGCCCGGTTCAGTCGACTTCAGGTTGATGTGAAAGTGGAAGAACCAGAGACGTCGCAGAACCCGACAAAGTCGTTTGTGATTCATAATATCGTCTGGAGGCGCACACAGCTTTTGGCCGTGATAATATGCATTAAATGATATAGATTTCTATGTATTGTATGATATTATTTAGATATAGAGCTCCAGGACTGTAACGCAAGTGTTGTACACTTCCTTATTATTTGGATAACCGTTCTGCTTTTGGCGTTATGGCGCATAACACGTCGGACTCTCGTCTCTGGTATTTCTACAACGAGACTCGTATTGGGGGTTATGTTATCTCAGCCATGGTTGAGAAGGAATTGGGGGAAAGGAACTTTGGCTTTGACTGGCTGAAGTACATGACCTGCGTCATGCCGCCGGTTGCCGCGAGGTACCATCGCCCGGCAGCGGGCAGCCGGCAGCAGGCAGCGCGCGGTTCAGTCGACTTCAGGTTGATGTGAAAGTGGAAGAACCAGAGACGTCGGAGAACCCGAAAAAGTCGTTTGTGATTCATTATATCGTCTGGAGGTGCACACCGCTTTTGGCCATGATAATATGTATTAAATGATATAGATTTCTATGTATTATCTGATATTATTTAGATATAGAGCTCCAGGACTGTATCGCAAGTGTTGTAGCCTACACCTCCTTGTTATTTGGATAACCGTTCTGTCGGACTCTCGTCTCTGGTATTTCTACAACGAGACTCGTATTGGGGGTTATCTCAGCCAAGGTTGAGAATGAATTGGGGGGAAGGAACTTTGGCTTTGACTCCCTCAAGAACATGAACCACGACATGGAGGAGAAAGGTATTGTTGGCGGCGAATGTCTCCAGCTTGAGACCCGCTGAGGGACCACCGCCGGAGGCGGAGGTGCCTAAGCGCTGCCCGGCAACGATCCCTTTCTCCTCCTTGTCGTGGTTCAGTCTACTTCACATTGATGAGGACGTTGAAGAACCAGGAACGTCGGAGAACCCAACGCGGTCGTTTGAGATTCATAATATCGGCTCACACATCTTTTGGCGGTTATAATATATATTATATGATATAGATATCTATGTAGGCTACATGATAATATTTTGATATAGAGCTCCAGGACTCCCGTGTGTTCCAGAATATTTACAGAACACGGCTAAAGGCTGGGTGCGCCTCGCCATTGCGATACATCCACTGTAAACAGAGCGACGAATGGTACAGTGGCTGCAAGCTGCTCAGGGCCACACCCCCACCCTCCTCCTTGACACGCCCACCGAAACAGCGCATTTGGGGGAAGCTCAATGTGCGACTGGCTCGGAGTGGCTGTAACTGCACCACGGCTGAATTTCGGGAACGTCTTTGAATACTGTGTTAGTTGCCCACTAATACCTATATTAAAGAATACATAAAATAGCATGTCATGGGACCTTTAAAGTCTGTCTAATTGTTTTTTAAATACAAACGTTTAACTCAAGAAACGCAGCTGAAGCTCATAATTACGGTCAACTTAATTTATTTGAAATGGTATACAAATCCAACACACAGGTGCTGAGGATAGAAGAAAATAGAAAACATAAACCTGACTGCGAGACTCATGGATTGTGCCCAGTTGGTCACCGTTAAGTTTTAAAAACTGCTGTGTAAGCTGACACTAACTGACTGCTAACTGATGCAGTAGAATTAATAAAACATGTCCTGAAAATTCCTGTGTCCGTCAGTCCTGGTAGGGGGCTTTTGCTGTTCATGCGAAAAGAGATAAGGGGAACATGATTTATTTAAAGGAAAGAGTAAATCCCTTTTATTGATTAACTATTTGAAGACTGATTCACAAACGGTTACAGTAATCATACAGACACGTGTGTGTTATTGGACAAATTTACCCCTCAAAGCAACAAACAATCCAGAATAATTTCATGCAAGGCTGGCTGCTGATCCCTTTCGACTCTTGACTCTCCCTGATCTGTCTGATTTTGATTTAGTTTATTTTATTTAAAAGATTATATAAGATTACAAGAGTGGATTAAAAAGGAAAGAAATGCATGTTATCATAACATGTTGCTCACAACCTTTTCTCACCACCTTCATCACTACTCTGAGGTCAAGTTACTCTTACACAGTTGGATGAAACGTATGGCTATAAAACAATGTGCACCCTTTGGAATTGTGTGGTTTTCTGCACTGATTGGTCATAACATTGTGACCTGTGTATATTTGAT